>NC_039285.1:6938124-7238124 GCF_003368295.1 Carassius auratus
ATTATAAATGACAAAAAACAAATGTCAATAGCACATAACTATTAAAACTCAAATTAAAATGAAAAAAGAAAGAAAAATAAATAAATACAAATTCAACAGTATGTGTTCAATACTAAAATAATCTTTAAAAAAAAAATTTATCCACATTTTCCAATACATTAACTTCAGTATTTAGTGACCACAAAATAATATGCATAGAGTAAAACTGTACTTCAATTGTCCCCATGTGGAACTGAACACTCACATGAGTGACATCCTGTACATGCACAGTGGGCAGATCTTGGAGCAGCAGATGGTACTTCTTCAAGCTAGCAGATTCTTTCATTCGGGATGCACGCTGGTGAAGTGATAATTTGTGGCCTGTTCGGACCACAGGATCATTCAGTCCATCCCGGATAGCACAGATGGCCTTGATCCAAAAGATGTCAAAATCAAACAATCCTCCGGACAAATGCTTGTGTAACCGACACAAAAGTAACATTAAAACAGAATGTCTGTTTTTATTTACAATCAAATGAGGAGGTACCTGCTCATGTCGTTTTAGGTGTTGCTGGAGATTGAGAGCCAGTCTGTCCCACCAGCGTCCCCTACTGTTTACACAATACACTTGCTGGGACAGAAGAATCCTCAGCTCCTCCACAGACTCCTACATAGAAGAAATGAAAAGATAAATAATTCAATGAACTCATGTAAAATCTATATACATGACTGTAAGGTGTTTGCAATGGCATCATTGATTCCATGTTTCTGTTCCACGGTTTGTGTATTCACCCACCTCATAGCGGCGAAGTCTTTGTAAAATCTCGACTCCTCGAGACAGTATCCGAGTGTAGGTCCAGCCCACAGTGAAACACCGCAGAAAAACAGGCAGTTGTTCTTGATGACTGCACACATACTGACACTCAATCCATCTCACGAAAGCAAATAAATTAAATGAAAGATTTTTTTTTTTTAATCAAACCTTAGGTCAGAGGAGTCTTTAATCTCCTGCCAGGTGTCCTTTGCTGTAGTATAGAGGACATAGGCGTCCTCCCAGCTGCCTGTCTGCATTGCAGCAATCACTTCCTGCAGCGTACGCATCGCCGTTTCATACCTGTACAGAATCAGTAAAAGAGACAAATGTACCTAGAACATAATAACAAATATTGCCATCTTCAAATTAGTGTTTGGGGACAAATCTCACAAAACTGGTCAACAAAAATAAATGAAAGAATAATAATAACAACAACAAATATATATATATATATATATATATATATACATACATACATACATACATACACACACACACACACACACACACATATATATATATATATATATATATATATATATATATATACATACATACATTTTTTTTTTGTGTGTGAAATGTGACCTGAGCATTTTTTTGGATGTTTTAAATGACTATACACCTTTTGTCACCTGAGCATCGTATGATTATAAAATAAATATAAACTGACCTGATGAGGTCATCCCTGTCCTCAAACAGTCTGGCTGAGCGATGTACTGTATACTCTGGGAAAGCTAGACGGCCAGAATTGACAAGCAGAATGGTGTAGAGCTGCCCCTGACCTCCAGCGGCCATCTCCTCCTCCTCCAAAGTGTCTGTGAGTGAGAACAGGAGCAGGACACGGGAGAACACGGCACGTGATCTACGGCACAGACGCACACAGGAACCTGCAGCCTGCTTGGCCCTGAAAAAGACAAGCATGGGTGTAGAATTCACTTACATTACTCATCACATGACTTTTTGAAAATATCTCCCAAGCCTGAATTTATTTGATCAAAAATGAAATTTAAAAAAACTTTTACATTTTAATATATTTAAAAAATGTAATTCATTCCTCTCATGGCAAAGATGAATGTTCAACAGCCATTTCTCTATTCTTAAGTGTCACAGGATCCTTCAGAATTAGAAATCACTCAGATATGCCGTTTTGGTGTTGAGGAAACATACATATATTCAATATTTAAAAAAAGTTGCTGCTTAATAATTTTGTTGATCAGTTTTTTTTCTCAGACATTTAAATAGTACTGTATATGTCAAAGTTCCCTATTTCAAATTTTCATCTATGACTTGCACTTGTTCCTCTAGAACAAGTGCACATTTCTGGCAAACATCACTCTACTGAAGTATATACTGTAGATCCTGATAGGGCATACATCTTACACATCTCACCTCTTGAGAATGACTGCAGCCGTGTTGTTTTGACTGACAAAGAGTGATCGCTGTTTCCCCAGCTGGAGTAGCCCCTCTACCAACTGCTGCTTCTGAGTCCCATTCCCTCCGCGGCCGAGATGAAAGGTTTTGGCCAGGTTCCTGAGCTCCGGTGCAGGCAGCAGATCCAAAACTTCTTGGACGTCATGAAGCTCAGATTCTGTCACAGGGAAGAAGTCATGAGCTGTAGGGAAGTACGTTTCTTGATACTTAACTACAGCTTTCTAAACTGTTGACATTCTGGTTGACAAATCACATAACTAACCTGTTTGTAAGAAGCCACATGTGACCAGCTCCTGAATGACAGTCCTGAGGTCCGAGCTGATCTCGGTGTATTCCAGCTTACTGACCTGAAGCCACTTCAGCTTTCTTTGAAATAGACGGACATAAAGCATCTGACCAGGCACTACAGGAAAGGGAGAGACAGGTCTGAAATACTACAAACATAAACTACTGTTCAAAAGTTTGCCGTCTGTAAGATTTCTTAATGTTTTTGAAAACAACTATATCCTATCTTAATATATTTTTTACATATAATTAATTCCTGTAATGGCAAAACTGACATTTCAGTAGCCATTACTGTGTCACATGGCTATACTGATTTGGTGCTGAAGTAACATTATTATCAGTGATGAAAACAGTTGTGCTGCTTTATAGTTTCTGGAAACCATGATACATAGAACATCCATTAATGAATGAAATGACAAATAGACATCCTTTGTAACATGACTCAAAAGTCATCATCAAAGTGACTTTAAAGTAGCTCGTCTACCTGAGAGCTGCTGAAAAGTGTGAATAGTTGAGAAGTCATCTTCATTGAAGAGCATCCTATCATCCTCGTTCTCCAACACCGCCTCAAGGACCGTCCGAAAGTTCTGCAAGTAATACGGCTGCCTGGTGTGCTGATGCTCCGATCCCTCGCTGGGTTTCTCTACGGCTAGGGCTTCACTCTCATTGGCTGGTGTTGTGCAGGGCATCCTCTCAGTGTCCTTGGTTGAGGTCTTGCTTTTGATTTGACTCTCTGATAATGGAACAACATCAGCCGAAGCCTCAGTTTGAGATGACTTGACATTCGTTTCATGTCTGTTTTCAGCTTTATATCTACTTTTCTTATGCTTGACGGAGGTTTCTGTAGCGTTTGTATCCTTTTTAGGCAACTGCTCTGATTTCCGCTTTCGTGCCCTTGAGGCCGATGCCGATTTCACTGACTGAATGTCAGCGCTGCTGCTCGATTCTGCCATTACTGTCACAGATTTCTCAATGCTTTTCACTTGAGGTTGGTTTGAAGCCACTGGCTCTGTTGGGAACGTGTTATCTGTATCCATGCCACCGGATTTAGATTCAAAAATTAAACTCTCCATGCAATTTTCCTTCTGTGAGCTGCTCAGTTCTGCATCATGGCTCTCTTGTTTTCCAGAGACATGAGGATGATCCATCTCAGATTCTCCTGAAAGTCTAAGTGCTCTTCTAGACAGTTTAGAGGACAAACTACCAAGACCAACTGTTTTAACCGGGTCCGCTTGTAAATTTGTTTTAGATGAATCTTGCCTCGTAACACAGCTCTTTTTAAAATACAGACTCCTATCGGCATCTTTCTCTCCTGGGCTTTTCTCTTTCCCATCATTTCGAGTTACTGCACCTTTAGAGGGTGTGTTGGTTATTTTCTCACTGACAGCTGGTGCATCTTCAAGATCCTCACCAAGAAACTTCTGACACTGAGAGTCTATATGTTCATTAATCTTGTATCGAGGTACAAGTTTGCCACACAGAGGGCATGCCAGTTTACACGGTGGTGTATTCCGGAAAAATGAAGTTATGGATGCAAGCCCACCTCCATTGCTCGTTCTCTCTTTGATTGCACTGCACTTCTGGCTTTTTTTCTTTGCCACTGAGAGTCTCCTGGCACTGCCACTATTTGATGAGCTGCCTCTCCTCGTCTGAGATTCCATAACTGTTTATAGAAGTCGACTCATGGACCAACTAGAATGGAATGGAGTATTATTCTGAAGCAGGCTGCATTTGTTTCTGAACCTGAGGGAAAGTACATACAGTAAAGGACAAAATATTCAGGAGAGGGGGACGTTCAACAGACACTGGCTAAGTAAAGTAACGGTGCTTCATTATATCTTTAGTCATATTCATAAATGATTATTTACAACTGATCTGATTTGTCCTTTGTTTCAGACTCTGCAGGAATGATAATAGACCAAAGTCCCTTTGGCAAAATATTGCATTAGCCACGCCACCAACGAATTAAAATAAAAAACATAATAATACGAAACAAATCAATACTGTCGAATACATTAAAAAATACTTATATAAATAAAGCTTCTGATAACTGTACAGACCTTCCCGGCGCTGAAATTAAACGTGAAGCGGGTCACAGGGATTCATGGCGCCATGATATAAGTTTTTTTTTCTTTTTTCAAAATAAAAGTTCGGTCTTACTCCAGTTAAGTATTTAGTAATCGCTTTAACACAAAGCTGATTTTTCGTTGTATTTTCTCCAGTAAAAACGCTGCTGAATCGCAACTTAGTTTAAAAATAAACACAGTGGCTTCCAAATGTAATGTCTTATATTTGAGGATATACTGTAAAATAATTTATCTTAAAGGACTTTTTTTTCCCCAAGTAGTGTTGTAACTGTTCATCCCAAAATAAACATTTTGTCATTATTTAGCATTTACTCACCTTAATTTCTTTCAAAATCTCCATGACTTCTCTGGAAGATAAATGAAGCTGGGAAATGTCTCTTTTTATTTTCCCATACCATGAAAATCTGTTCCCAACCCACCATTTAAAAAATATTAATAATTTCACTATTTGGAAATAATTCTATAGTTTTGCTTTATTAAAATTGACCAGAAGGCACAAAACAAGCATTTTCAAGAGACAGTGTTGGATTGAATTCAACAATTGGACAACAGTTGCAGTTTTATTTCAACTGTAGCTACAAACACACATTCCTTACATGAACGGTGGTGATAACACTAAATCAAAAATAGTTTTGCACTTTTAAGAGTATTTTCCTTTCTAGTCTCATTTTGATGTGCTAGAAAATCAGATACATTTTAACAAGCACAAATAAAATAGCTTTTTTCTTGAGAGAGAAAAATATTTGGGGTATAAAGGCATATAAAAAAAAAAACAGTGGTCTTCCCAAAGTCTCTTTTGATTTCATGACAGATTTTAATGGATACTACTGAATTAAAATGAACCAGTAATGTATGACAGCCTTAATACTCTCATATGAACCCTCCAGCAACTTTTACTGATTTAAATCTCTAGTACTATACTTATACAAAAGAACCCAACATAGTAAGCCGGTTGAAAAACTGTTGAATATAACCAATAAATATAACCCAAATGAAGGAAAAATATTTTTCTAAAGTTTCCTAACAAGCTTAAAAGTAAGAGAATGTGGAAGAAACCAAAAATGAGAATATTTGTGCACTTAAATACTGTAATCAATGTGATGTTGCAATTTGTAAAACTAATTCAAGGAACTTGCTGTGAAACGAAACACACGCCAAATACACAAATTCCTTTTCTCCATAATTTTGATATAAGATTTTATAAAAAAGAATAGATTAAAACAGATTTAATAACATATTTTGAGAAGTCTTCATATCATCACAGTTTTACCAGTAATTATTTTCATGAAGAATCATGTTTGAGATCTGACCAAATGTTCCTTGTTAATACAGGCACACAAGAATTTCTCTGGCACATCTCTACTGGTTTCTGAAAGAGGGGGTGAGAGTGAAAAGGCTGCCAAAAGTCCTTCATGGTGGTTCAGTGCCTTGCTCAAGGCACAACAGCTGGTGACAGAGAAAGTAACCGATTCTGAATCAAGGCTTCCCGATACTTGCCACCCATACTGAGAGCAATCAATATCAGTTAGTACGATTAATTACTACAACACTTCCAAGAGTAGAAGTAAAGAATCACGGCAGGTTTGTTCACTGACCAAATCTAAAGACTTAAACCCAAGTCTTGGACTATTCTGAAATACAATTTTCTGTGTACTTTTTCAACAGGTTTTAACAACTGGGTCCAAATTAGTAGGGTTGCAAAAGGCTAGAAAAAAGTACAGTCTTTTCCCATTCAGGATACACAACAGATATTGGGCAACCTAGAGCTCTTTGATACTTCTGGACCAACCTAAAGGTATTGTTCATCCAAAAATGAGAATTCTGTCATTGTCTTATCACCCTCATTCGAAAGCCTGTTTCTGCTACAGAACTGTTACTTTTTTCTTGCATTTCTGACAAAAAAAAGTTGTAATTTGCAACTTTTATCTCACAGGGGATTTTTTTATTTTATCTTGTAATTATGAGTGTATAAAAAAAGACCAAATTGTAAGACAAAAAACTGCCCTCATGTCATTTCTAAACCAATATGACTTATTGATTCCTGCAGACCATGAATTTTGGTTTGTTTGTTTTGGCCTTACAATTAAAGTCAGTGAAGTTTACTGTTGTTTTTGGACCCCACTGACTTGGACTCATTGTATGGACAAAAACAGTTCTTCAAAATATCTTCTTTTCTTCTCATTTCGTGAATAAACGAAGACAGAATTTTCATATTTGTGTGTACTACCCCTTTAATGCTCATAAGTAAACACCCACAATATTAAGAGTTTACAATGTGTGTATCATTGCAAATGTGATATATACGTGGTTACTTCCAAAGCAATTACCAACTATTTGATTCTAACCCTTCCATCATTTTCAAAGTGATATTAAGGCACAATAAACCATCACATGTTGATGTGATTTGTTGCTAATAATGAATAAACAGCACGTTTCCCCCATTAGAAGAGCAGTCTTCCAGTGGGTACCATAACAAATAATTCACAGCAAAAATCAGGAAGGTGATTTCTTTCTTAGTCCTTCCAGCAACTTCTGTTAAATTTCTGTTCAACAGATACAATCAGGTAAAAGGCTGAATGAGATCATTTCCAAGGAAAATGCATCAACAATAAATAAATAAAACAATCACATAAAAGGTAATAAACAAGAGAGAAACAGCAGAAAAATAGAAAATGAATGAAAGTTTAGAAGGAGGTTTTCTGCTAATTGGCTCTGTGGTGATGGAGCAGGAAGTTGACATCTAAGTTGAGGCACAATGTTGCTCTGCTCCATTCCTGCATCTGTTCCGATGTTTTTCGTAAGGTACACAAAGTCTTGTTTCACAGTCTTGTTTGTCACTTCGCTCTCAACTGCTGCACTGCTGCTGGTAACGGCGATTAAGTTCCCGCAGCTCCTTCTCACGAACACGTCGTGCCTTGCTGGACTTCGTGGAGCGGCTGGAGCGAGTGGACTGTGCTGATTTGGTGCTGTGGCAGCGTGATGATGCTCTCTTCAGGAGGTTCTGGGAAATGGACCGCTGCAGGTTCTTCATGGAGGAGGAAGCAGCCATGCTGACAATCCAAGGATGTTTAAGTGCCTGGCCCGCAGTCAGACGCTCAGTGTGATCCACTGTGAGGACACGGTCAATGAAGTCCTTCGCAAGATTGGAAACACTTGGCCATGGCTGTCAGAAAAGAACAGAAGAACAGAAAATAGCTTCAAGTTATTCAGACATTGCCAAAAGATTCTATACAGTGACCAAAAGTTCAAAAGATGCAGCACTTCTGTATACTGTACATGACAACATATTACAAGCCCAACTATATATATAAACTATCATTAAAATGTTTTGGGTTAGTAAGATTTTTCAAATGTTTTAAATAAAAGAAAGCACACCAGGATGACCTTTTAAGCTCACCATGGCTGCATTTATTTAATCAGAAATACAGAAAAAAACAGTAATACTGTAATTTTTAACAATTTCTATTTGAATATATTTTAAAATGTCATTTATTCCTGTGATGGCAAAGCTAGATTTTCACTAGCCATTACTTCAGTCTTTAGTATCACATGATCATTCACCATTCTAACACTGATCTGGTGTAACCAACCTTTTATTTATGTTGTCTGGAAATACTCATATGTCAATAAGAAAGAAACAAACAAAGATCAGTCAGTTATAGCAATAGTCAGTATTGAGGAGCATAATTCCAGTTCGATGAAAGAGAAAGCAAAGCACACTTCCTGAACTGTATCACCTGTGCCAGGACTGGCTAGATCAACACGAAGGTTTCTGCTAATCGAAATGTACAAACTAGTTACTTTAAGTTAATTTTTCACTCTTCCGGCACATCTTTAGACTGACCGTGCATGTCCCGGTAAGTTATGACAACTGGTCAAGCACTAGCAGCTCTATAAGCAAGAGAGAAAACAAAACATCACTCTATTTTGTTGGTTAGCATGACTCCTCCAGGGCTTTTCCCTGCAAAGCCCACATTCGTCTTGTCTATGACTCACAACAACAGAGAGGCCCTGACGCACACTCTCTGCCAGGAACTCTGCGGCCTTACATCACACGCTCATGCAGGGGGTTACTGCGGGCTAAGACGTGATGGCAGGACTGGACTGGACAGGGCTGGATATTGTCCAGCTAACACAAACACACACAAACACTCCCCAAATTACATGCACACGCAATCACACAAAAACATGCATGCAAATACACACAAAACACGATACACAGAGGCAAGCAAATAAACACATTCAGAAACCCAAGGTCAAAGACAAAACGGTTGGCAAAGGTTTCAAGTGTTTGAAAAGCACTTTGTGATGAATAGAAACAGAACACACTAACAGACAGACAGACAGTGGCAGGACTTTCATAGCCTGTTGTTTTTTTTGCCTTCGAGATGATGCTTTGTTGGGAATATTATTTTATTATTATTTAGGAATGCAGTTCTGAATGAACTGGGTAAAAGTCTCATAACCTCAAGTTGCGGTACTGTAGCAGTTGACTCTGAAGAAATTGTTCTTCTTCTAGAGAGGATTTGATTGGGCAAAAGCTTGAGTAGCGCAGAATGAATCAGTATTTTCTTTTCTTTTTTTTACCAGAAAGAAAGAGAAAAATATGTGCTAATTTTATCAAAAGCATATAGACGGCCTTAAAATTAATAGGTATGGACTACATGCCAAAAAGCTTTTGCTCACCAGACACAGACACATTAATATATGTCATGCAGTGCCAAGATCTTAACGCAAAGAAAGATTTGAATGCCACCTGCTTCCATGGCAATTTTTATAACAAGTTGAAATACTATAAAAGAACATTTTAAAAATCTATATGTTTTATAAAGTTTGCTTTAAGCTTAATGTTCTTCTTTTTTGTTTTTCTAATTCCAGTGATACAGTTTTGCCATCATTGTTCTACACTTTCTATCTGTAAGAAATCAATAATATTATGCTTTGAAGTAACACTATTAAAAAAAAAACTAAAAAGTCACCCATTGAGGGTCGGACTCATTAAACTACTGAACTGTACACTGTACAGCTGTGATACATAAACATATATACATATATATCATTAACCAAAATAATAGAACCGTCAACAATGAATGTGTGGTTAAATTAAGGAATATTAAATGAAAACCTCAGGGGGCAAACATTTTAGGTCTAAGGGGTTTTGCTAATAAAAACGTTAAGTAATCCCTGTTCCTATGGAATAAGCAAAAAGAGAGTCTAGTAAAGATACTTAATAATAAACGATAATAAATCAGTCAATCTGTTCAAAGAAAAAAAATATTAATTGATAAAAGTGACATCAGTTTGATTATTATTTTATATTTTTACATTTTATCTGACAAAATCTATTTAAAATTTTGTTACTGAACAACAAATTGAGAAAAATATTGAAAAATATTGGGAATGTCTGCTCTCAATAAAACTGGCTGTCACTCAACGGACAAACAGGTAGTGCTGCCCCAAACTCAAACCATTTGTTGAGTCAATGTTGCTATGTCAGGCCGCTCAAAAAACAAAAAACTGCCACAGACCACAGCGCTTACACTTTTTCGGGGAAATCATTCTACAAATTGCTTTCTTATTTGTCTCTGCACAAATATAAGCAACCTGGCATAGCAGAAAATATTTTACACACGTCAACTTTAAACTTGGGCAGGAGAAAAAAAGTGTAACAATAATAACACACTTTAATGCACTTTTTAATGCATGCAGAGGACATTTAAAGACGAATACTGCACATTAACATCAACATAACATACAAAGTAACTGTATTTCCAAAGAGCTTGTTCATTTGCAAAACCAGTCAGCCAAAAACAAATGAATCATTATGTACAGAACAATGCTAATGAGCCCAACAACATAGCATGATACAAATACCGATGGGTTTAATAAAACCAAGTAACATCAAGCATATGCTTTATTGCGCTTCTAAATCTAATCGAAAACATCTGCATTTCCAATCTCCCAGCAACCCTTGTTTTGTACATACATGATCCACATTGCTCATATAAATCTCATATATATAGTTCACACATACAGTTCTTATATAACTAGTGCAAGAACAGACATTACTAAGGTAACACTTTACAGCGAGGTCCCATTAGTTAATGCATTACCACACAATTACATTTTTAATGTTAGCTAACTGTTCAATTGTTAGTTCATGTGAACTCAGGTCCATTAAATAATATTAACAAATACAACAATTTTTTTAATGAATTATTTAATATTAAAATTAACATGTAAAATATATTATTCGTACTTTTCATTATTAGTTGATGTTGAAATGTGGTTAACTTTATGTGAACAAACATAACCTTATCATAAAGCAGCGGTTCTCAATTCCAGTCCTGGCGACCCACCGCTCCGCAAAGAATATTTGTATAAATGTGCAAACAAGTGTTACCTTATAAGATCTGTAACTTTACCTGTTTTTAAAGCTTTAACTGTATGAGACGTGAAGGCTTTTAGTTGTGTTGTGTGAGACACAAGCATAATAAAGTTGAAATAATACACGTGTTACCATTTAATGAGACTGATCTCGAATCTATAAGTACATTATTATCTATATGAAGCTTGCCAGTTTAGATTACAAACATTATTAAAGATTCTGCATGCATATTTTCTTCATGCAGCATGTAGAATGTGTGCAACAGATGCGTATCATCAAAATGGTAGTGGACTAAAAACCTACTTTGCTCACACAGGGTATAATAACTCCAACACCCCCCCTTGATTAGATTATTTTCCCTTCTTGTTACACATGTTGTGTTCCCGGTCCCCTACAAAAAATTCATTTCTCAATATCCTATATCAGTGGTTCTCAATTCCAGTCTTCTCGTACCACTCCTCTGTATATTTTGTATGTCTCTCTTGTTTTAAAACACCTGATTCAGATCATCAGCTCATTTGAAGAGAGCTCCATGAGTGAACTGTGTTCTGATTGACATGGTCCTTACACGGTGATAACTGCTCTACTCCCTGCACACATTCTTCAGCATATTCATTCACAGATTTGCACTAGTGCCTGCAGCTCCTTCCCACACAGACGAAACTTACTGGAGAAGTGTGAAATAATATACCTCTGTAAATAAATACAATTTAAATTCAATCTCACACACTTTAATGCCCTTTGAAAGGACCATATAGACTCCCTTCAAACTGGAATCATGGTCGAATACCCTGTGAAGACCACATCGAAAGGCACTAACGTTCAAATGTCTGAAGTGATAAGAGATACACCAAAAATGTGCAGAGCAGTGGTAAGCAAGGACTGGAATTGAGAACCACTGTGCTATACTATTACCAAAGAATAGATTGAATCTTTTTATAAACTTGTTTTTTTTTAAATAAGCCCAGGTTTTGTATTTATTTTGGAAGTCATTGATCATAGGCCTCACAGATCTGAGCGCTTCAGTTTTGGAGTGAACACTGCCAAAATGATCCACAAAAAAAAAAAACAATTTCCCCCACTCAAAAATGTAGTTGCAATAAGCTCAGATCAATGAAGCCTACAACCAATAAGTTCCTAAACCTGTGCCGATTCAAAGAAAACAAGTTGATATAAAGAGCAATTCACATGCATTATTTTAAAGGCCGGCACACAGGGTTAAAATGGTCAGCCTGTTCTTACCTCCCCAGAGAAGCTGTATTTCCCTTTGAGGATCTGTCGGTACAGGCGCATGCGATTGTCATCCTCAAAAGGCATGGTGCCACTGAGCAGTATGTAGGAGATGACTCCCAGTGCCCACATGTCTACTGCATTAGTGTACGGCTTTCGCACGAGTATCTCAGGAGCGATGTACTCAGGTGTTCCACAGGTAGTCTTCATCAGGCATTCGTCTCCTTTCTTCCGTGTGCTGGCCAAGCCAAAGTCTGTGATCATAATCTTGGAATCAGCACCAGGATGGTAATAAAGTAAGTTTTCAGGCTTTAGGTCCCTGTGTGTGATGCCCAACGTATGGAGGTACTTCACCCCATCGAGAACCATCTGCAGCACTCGCGTGGCGTCCCTTTCTGTGAAAGAGCCGCGGGCGATGATGCGATCGAACAGTTCTCCGCCGGTGGCCAGCTCCATCACCATGTAGACCCGCTCCGCCGTCTCAAACACCTCCATCAGTTGAATGATGTTGGTGTGGCGCACCCGTCGCAGCACGCAAAGTTCAGATTCACATACCTCTCTGCCCTCACGGTAGCGAGTCTCGATCATCTTGATGGCGTATGGCTGCCGTGTGCTTCTGTGTTCCACTCGTACCACCCGACTGAAACTGCCCCGGCCTATCAAAGCTTTGATATCATACTTAGCAGTCACTCGAGGGTCAAATTTGGCCCTGTATTTGGCTACCTTTTTCCGGTGTGGGTCAGCAGGCTCCGTCTGACTGTTAGCTGGAGGAGGGGACTGGCTCACCTTCGCAGCAGCCTGGCTTTGACCCTGAGGGGATGGCGAGCCTGTTTTCGCCCCGCCGCCATCACTTTTAATGAAGTTTTTATAGACATCAGTCTGATGTGGCTCTACTTTTTTGACTAAGTCAAGTTGGACATCAGCGGGTGGCTCTGGGAGGACTTTGCTCGTCCTGCACCCCATCACATCAAAATCCTTCCTTCCTGGTGCCAGCAGCACATCCTCAGCTCCCAGGCAACATCCAATCGGTGCACGGTGCAGTGCCACACCAGAAAATGCCACAAAGGGACACGTCCAGTCCCACAACCAGTTACCTCTCCAAACCACAATCCAGAATGGCCTGAAATCCAGTCAAAGTCAATCACAAGAGAGTAAATCTGAAAAAAATAAATAAATAGTATTAATTTCTTAATACTTAATTCTGTAAGAAATCTACTTGGAATAGACTACAATGCATATAACGCATATATATAAAAGGATAGTCATTATTGAAATTTACAAACCCTTAAATTGTTCTAGTATGAGTTTCTCTCTTTTCCTGAACACAAAAGAAGATGTTTTGAAGAATGTGGGTAACCAAACAGTTTCTGGTCCCCATTTATCTTACATAGTATTTTTTCCCCACAGTATGGAAGTCAATGGGGACCAGTAACTCTTTGGTTACCCACGGTCCTCAAAATATCTTTGTGTTTAGCAGAAGAAAGAAAATCATACAGGTTTGTAATAACTGAGGGTGAGTAAATAATGACAAAATGTATATTTTGGGTGAACTATCCCTTTAAATATATAATAATGTATTTTGTGAGCTGTTCCATGTCAGCTCATGTTTGATATCAAGTGTGAACAGAAACAGTTCATGCTGATATTGGAGAATAAAAAGTTTCTGTTGATAACATTATTGTTTTTTGAAATCATATACTGTAAATTATATAATATAACACAAATCTGTCCTGGTATTAAATAGGAGTAGTGTATAGAAAAATAAATGTAACTGATTAATTGTTAATAAATAGGCTAGCTTGAATAGAAAGTGAATATCACGTGTACACTCCGACAATAGATAAATAGAAAGATAAGACAATATTATAACAACTATTATTTATGTGTATAATAAAAACAAATATTGCTGTTAATAAATGCAAAGCAACAGTGATTAAACATAAATTAAATATTATTTAATAACTACTATTATTGCATATGTGCGGACGGCTGGATAGATAGATAGATAGATAGATAGATAGATAGATAGATAGATAGATAGATAGATAGATAGATAGATAGATAGATAGATAGATGTCCAACTAATGGTGTACACAATGTAGCCTACAGATATAAAGGATATTTGTTGGCATAAGCGGCATACATTTTTTTAGTTAACCGTATATGTAATCGTTATATTGCGTTTAATCGCGTTAGATATCGCTGAAGGCCTGAAAGGGTGATATTGGAGATGTTATGATATGTGATTTACGGCGCTGTGTAATAACTGTATCTGAGAAAAGAGAGGGTGGTAATAAACTGAATAACTGTAACACCACAAATCACATTAGCAGTATCATAACATATCAGTTGAGCACTTTATATTGTTAAACAGTTAAACTATTGACCGATCCTAACTGAACTTTACCACAAAAACATTCCACTGCCCCCCACAAAGACTCAAACTGAGACACTTGTTCACTTCTTCGTCGCTCGAAACAAACTTCAAAAACTCTTCTTCAACTCCGTTATCCGCTACAGGCCTCAACGTAGCGAGTCATGTTACAAAATTGTTATTAAATCGTGAAAATACATGAAAGTGGACGATATAGCGGACATACCCCCCAACAGGACCAAAAAAAAAAAACCGTCCAGCACAATTCAATTGTTTTCTCGAGGCCTGGATCAAAAAACCCGAATTTAATCGCCAGGGTTTCCGTGATTTTGCAGATTTAACAACAAAGGTATCCATTTAAAACCAAAACCGTTATCTTTTAAAGTCCAAACAGAGTTAAGAATGACCTTAAGAGGGGTTTTCTTACAGGCGGTGGTGGGAGGAAGAAGGCGAGATTCCCAGCGCCTGCCTCTTCACTCCACTTTCAGCTCTTCTCTTCATTTCACCGTGTTTCTAAAACTGTAATCCGGTTAGAAAGATAGTATCTCCTTAGTTTTTGCTAACATGAATACATTGAGTCCAAGAATGATGGTTGTTAACGTGTTTGTATCGCTTGAGGGACGAAGCGATATGAGAAGAAAAGTATGAAACTGAGACCGCCTGCTTGGAAACGGTGTTTTCGGACTGGGACCACCTTTTTTCCTGACTCAGTAACTTAGACCTTTCTTTCTCCCCCTTCTCCCATTTTTTTTTTTTTTTTTTTTTTTTTTTTTTTTTTGGGGTGGGTGGGGTGGGGGTCCTTTCTTTGACCCCTGCAACAAATATTGCGAAGTCAGAATCATAAATATGGTCGAGAAACAAATTACGGATAATGTCAAGCTTTAATTCTTTAGGATTAACCTCAGTGTTTTATGTGTCTCCATCATGTATTGTAGCTACAAATAATTGATTTGTAAAAATTGTAAGATATGTAAAGGGCATGCTGTTCTGATTTCAAATAGCCTAAGTCTTTCACACTTACAATGAATAAGGCATAACTGACGTCTTTGTCATAAATACAGGTTAGAATAAAAGCTAAAAAAGTAAGATCTGTAATTTTGATTACATTTCTGGACCAAAATAAATAAATAAATAAATAAATAAAAAGGTAACGTTATACTTTGCAAAGGTATCTCAAAGTTGATTATGATTATGATTATTTTTTCCCCCAAAAAGAATGTAGAATTTACTTTTAATAGACACTTTCCATTTATTAATCATTTAACATTTATTTTAAATGATTATTAATTCATAATATATTTTATATGCAGCTGGGTATGGATAGTTACTTTTTTAGCCTATAAATAGTTAAAAATAGCATGTTTTACAAAGTGTCATTATTCCTGCAATATATGCTGTAGGCTAAATATGTAATGATAAAATTCAGTATCATTTTGCGTCATTTGTTAGTTAGGGTGTCATTTTAAACAAACAAATTATTGCATAATTTTACCAAAGACAGAATGATTTAACCTTTTCCTTTCCAATACATTTTTCGTTATCGGTACTGTTCTGATCGAGGGGACTTTTATTTTGTACAAATCTTTTTCTATGAACATTTGGCATGTAACGTAGCTTGCTTCATATTTTTTCGCACGTTCGCAGTGTTAAAAGATGAAAACGTACATATGACTGCCAAATTTCTTTAATTATTTTAAAACAGCCACTCCAATAGATGAAATGTATTGATGAATACTTCTCATTTGGTTTTTACGATGTAGATAATGTACTAATGTAATGTGGGGCACAAAATAGGGCATGAAAAAAGAGTTCAGATTACTTATTGTCAACAGCAGGAGGCCAAACCGTTTTTTTTTTTACATCAGCTGTTTTATTTCTTATACATTTTTAAAAGAATATTTTATGATAGATAACAGTTCTAGAGTCAAACTACTAATTAATAGACATGTCGAGGTGTTACATACTCAACACAAATCACAAATGATCTGATTTATCCACTGGATGGAGCTGTTCTTTAGTAAATGACAGACTCCAAATAACATTTTGTTACTGCGTTTTGGTGGTGTATACTGTACACAGGTGTGCTGTTTTTTCACTGTAGGAATAAATTAAGAGTAGAAAGACTTCATTAAGTAGTCTACAAAACACCTACACACAACTGCTGAGCATTTATACTACCATAGAAATAAAGATTTGGTGTAATAGTGATGTTTAAAAATATCATGAGTATTTATATGAAACTTACCACTGAGACCAACCATCATATTTGTGAAATGACCCAAAGGTGAACTGTTGTTTTTGGACTTTGTGATATCACTGCCCCAAAAAATCAATCACTGCACAATAGCTCCATAGAGTCAGTTGATGATATGATGCGTTATAACTTCTGATGCACAACAGAAAATGTCAGTGGATTTGTGTCCCTGCAGTGGTAAAAGGCTGGATGAGAGTCATCCATTACATCCAAAAGGGCACCAACTATCCAAATAAAAGAATCAGACAGGCACAGTGAGAATGTGTTGACATACAGTGTGATTGTAGCTGGGACAAAAGCAGAATGATCAAGAATCAGGTAGAAAAATGATAAATGTCTTGCAGATCTGTGACTGGAAACCATATGATGACATTGCTTGGATATTTGAATAGCTAAAGTGGTTGTTTCTCAAAGTTTTCACTGATTGTCACACAACACAACGGAGGATTTGAAAAGAGCCTACTGTGGTAAATTATAAAAATAGACTACACCCCAATATCACACAATCAAGAGTGTTATGCTTCTGAAAGCAGGCTGTGATTTGTCAGCTCCATGCAGCAGGTAAAAGGAAGAAAATTTCATGGTCTACGAAAAAAGAATATCAAGTGACTTACATTTTAGAAACATGAAAATAGTTCCAAACATAAAAGCAAAACTCACCATTGTACACGTTTCCAAGCAACTCACTACAGTTTCGTTGAACGAAATAATAAATTCGTTGAATTAATGATTCAATCATTAATTTCTTAAGACAAGGGATGCATCTGAATTTGCATTAGTCTCTGTTAGTAGGCTAAAACAGTATGTAAATAGAGCAATATTTCTAAATTTACAGTATTCATAAAAAGAAGGCAAAAAGTACCAGGATGTCCTACTAAATTAACGATTCAGTGATTCGTTTGTCACTATACTGGTGTAACAATGTAACCTGCAGAAAGAGTCACTGAAAAACTCCACCACTAGCTGCTTTTGGACCGTTATCTCTTGACCAATAAGATTTGGGGATTGTTTTATAACATGCTGTATTTGACAGATAAAATTATAAGCGACAATATAATGGTATACAATATAATGGAACGTATTTCACGTGATAGCTCATGCAATGTGGCAATAAATGATGGATAAAGGCTGTGTTGCGCTGCTTCCAAGTAAACAGTGACTGACGTCTTCAATGTTAAATTGACTTTGTCACATTATAATCTATGTTTGTTTGTTATTTTCATAACAATATACAAAGCAAATCAACAATATCAGCATGATTGATTGCCTGGCCTTCAAGGCTGTCTCTCTCCATCCTTCTCTCACTCTTAACTCATTCTCATTCTCTAGTTCCTTTTCTCAGTTTCTCTCTCTCTCCTCATCTCACACCCCACTCACTGTCTGCCCAAAAAGGTCAATATCATCTGTTAAATCCAAATATGCTGACTGCTGTGCATTATTTATCAGTATGAAGATAGAAACAGCTCTATTAAAAGCAGCACTGACTCTTCCTCTTTCTCAATTATTCTCATGATAATCAGTCTTACCCTGTGGGGCTGTCAGGGCCAGAGCGTCAGAACAGGCAATATGGCACTACATTTGGCCATCTACTGAATGCAAAATCCAGTTTGAGTTTGTCCAAGAACATTGATCGTCCCTTGGATCTTTGATAGTGGACATCCTTGATTCTTTAATTCCCTTTGCTCATTACGCATGGAGATTAAAATGAACGTCCAAATATTTGGAGGATCGTGATTGAAGATCTTGACCAGACCATGATTTAGCTTTCTATTACAACCTGTTTGAAATCTTACACTTTAGCCCAGAGCAACCATGCACTGTATTTGCTACATAATCTGTTGTTAGAAAAATATACAATTTGGAACACATTTTCTTGCAGACGTGCTATTTTAGGTTCACATTCATATTTCTCAAGGTGCCCCCATAGATAAGAGAGTCAAACGGCTCGTGCCCTTGTTTTGCTTTCAGGACCTAATGGCATACAGTGCAGTGCAAGATTCAAAAACTATAAAGTAAATTATAATTTCAGAATTTGGTGCTGAAAACCATGTCACATTCAGTGACCTCTGAGTTTAGAGAACATTCTGTGTAGTCAGAATCATGCAGCTGTGGGCAACTGACAAGCTTGAAGATTGAAACTGTGGTTTACTCCTACAAGATTGTGTTTTATTGAAAATATGATGTCAAGGCCTTGACTAATAAATGTGAACATGACAGGACTCTTGCAGTCTTCATGATGTAAAAATTCTGACATAAAACGTGGAATGCATCTGACGCCTTTAATAACTCTATAATTTATATAGGAATGTAAAAGGAGTTTTATTTATTAATTGCAATGTCTGTCTTCATTATCCAGTCTCTAAATTCCAGAGATCTGAGTCAGTTTTTATTACAAGCGCAGAGAATCTTATTTGAGACATTCTTCTCATACCAACCACATACTATTTCCGGGCTTATTAAAGGTGAATGGATGCCTCAAAGGACAGGCTATTAAACATGAGGAATCTGACTATAACCGTTCAAAAGCTAACATCCAACATTCTGGGTCTATTTTTAGAATAGAATTATTTTCAGCTGAGCCTCTCATTTCTGTGGATTAATGTAGAGGAGAGCGGGGCTAGTTGTCACAACGGGAAATGACAATGGCTTTATTTTAGCAGCTAGGTTCAGGCACATAAATATGTTTTCTCTATTAGGATATTTTTGTTGTTGCTGTTGAATTCTGCCTTCTAAACTAAAATTTGAATGTAAAGAACATAACTATATCTATATATGTGTTGTCAAATTTTAATTAGATCGAATTGAATTAAAGTTAGTTACTTTTTACATGTTGTTTCATGAGTTTTTTTTTTGTGTTTAATAATTGCTGATATGTTGTTGTTTTTTCTGTTGTTTTGTTTTTTTGTCAACACTTTTCATTTTGTTTCTATAAAGAAATTAATATAAACTCACATTGGCTGAACATGGCATTTTCATTCCATACTATTTACTCTTTTTGTGTCTATTTCAACATTAAAGTTTTATGTTTCTGTAAAAAAAAACAAATATATATTTAGGATTGTTTTTACTCAGTGATAGCTTTTTGTGGATGTTAAAAAGGGGTGTCTAATGACAATATAGGAAAAAATACAAAGTATAGGAAAAAATATAAAGGTAAAAAAGTAGGTTAATACCAGTGGGATCAAATGTTTGCACAAAGCAGGTATTTATTTATCAATGTCATTGATAACTACCATGTGTAAAATGTAGTTGTAACTTCAATGTGTGGCGATTGTCTCAATGTTCTCCCCCTAACCAATAACCATTTAACCGACCCCTCCTGTAGTGCCAATAGATTATTCATTACTCTTTTCCTGAGCGCAAAGCAATTGCAAGCCCACCACTGCCTCCTGTGATTTCCACAGGGACTCTTTCAGGGACCATTCTTGTCTCAGCAGGGAATTCAAATATGGCAGCAGTGGAAAATGAATAACAGCTTTGTAAGAGCACAAACACACACACACACACACACACACACACACTTTGAGTAACCCCTGTCCTCCTGAAATGAGAGCTCTGCTGTATAATATGTTGAAGTGTTGCAGTTTATGAGACCCATGAAAGCAAAAACTATACAATTGATATGATACTGACACAATACAAAATTATTTTGGGACTCTTCTGTGATAATAAAACACATTTTAAATGATTAAAACAAACCTGTATGTTTAATAAGGTGGAAGAAAATACAAACTAAAAGAAGCAGACTTTCATCTGGCCAGGAGAATGTGCCTGTGGGAAAATACAGAGCCATGTGTGTAAGCAAGTATTGATTGTAGGATATAGTTGCACCCTGCAAGTCGATCACTGGAAAGAGAAACCAGTCTTTACTAGCAACTCATGAAATAATCCTTGAAGGATGATGCACAGATGGTGAAAAGATACATAAATGTAGGTCTGATAATGATGTAGCAAAAATAGAAAGTAAAAAAAATGATGCAACAGTTTGTATTGTAATTACAATTTAGATACTTTAAAAATACTTTTAAAATAAGTTACCAGTATAATTATAAGTAATTCTAAAGAAAGAACAGTTTGCTTTGCATATACCAGTTTAGATACTTTAAAATTAAGTCCATTTAATTTACTTCAATTACATTTTTTAGAAGTAATTATATACTGTAAAAATAAAAATAATATGTTTATTTTATATTTTAAGAATAATGTCTGTGTAATAAAGAAATCCTGATTATTTGCATCTGATTTCTGTGGAAATGTTCTGTAGAAACTGAACACAAACTGTGTTTAAATGTTTTTGCCAAATTTTTAATGTGCAGGTTTTCACATATTAGTATTTTTGCCGATTTATTAACAAGTTTCAATCTTATATCTATCCATTCACCCTCATGCCATATAAATTCCCTCTTTATCTATTTTTCATTGTGTCTACCTCAAGACATCAGATTGACCCTCTATCATAGACAGAGGGAAAAGAGAGAGAAAGAGGAACGAATTAAAATGAAGGAATATGTGAGAGAGAGAGGAGCTTATATACATTTTATCTCTAGCAATTCCAGAAAGTAAACTAGTTTCGGCCCCTTGGGCAGAGATTTAATAAGGGAGCATGTGCTAGTTTTGCTTGAAGCTGGAACGGGCAATATCAGGATTTCCTGAGTGATAAATTACCGTATGTCTTCCCGAGTTTAATGAGTGAACATGCAGAAGGATTTTAACAGCTATTATCTATCATGGTACATTTGTTGCTGGCTGAGGGAAAGTTGCTGATGTAACAATATATTGAGAAAGACTGAAAGAATTTATGATTTGACACAACACTGTAGACATAGATGTGCTGTGCTACCTTTGTATTCACAAAACAATCTGAGACCCCACGATTTAAAAGAACCGTCCATTTTACAGTACTGCATGTGACAACAGAGTCTATGCTTCATTTTTGACATAATATCTCCAGTTACTTTTTTTCTCAGCCAAAAGACAATAGTTCCAAACATAATAAGAAGTGTAGGATAACCATTGTTCTTCTGCGTGCCTGAGCAACACACAGCAGTTCCTGAGTGAATTAGTGTTATTGAATGAAATTCTTCCATATATGATTCAAAGATTTGTTCCTGAATCATACGATGCAATTTCAAGTAGCTTTTTTGACTCTCAAAATGACGGCATCCGTTAGCTTGCATTTCTGAATAACCAAGGACCATGGGTCTAGCTAAAAATCATTTTTAGTGTTCTAGTCAACTACTTCAATGGTCTGAGGGTGAGTAAAAAAAACAGCAAATTCTGCTCTAAACTTTGGCAATTATTAGACGTGGGACAAGGCAGGCCTGCTCTCAAGTGGTTTTAGGCCTGGTCACTTGTTTGTTTCTAGATAAACCATTGTTTTTGAACGAATCTGTTGAGTAAATGATTCAAATGGCTTATTCATAAAGACAGCAGCTTGCAATGATGCAATCTTCAGAAAGAGTTATTAGAAAAAAATCTAATTCAGGATGTGAAAACTGTTCCATAAACTGCCAATATCAGATATTAAATAAAAATAAAAAAGCAACGTAAAAATAAGGATGGAGTTCTTGGAGTCAGAGCATGATTTAAGTTAACTTTTTGCCTCTATTCCCTGCACTCTTTTTCAGAGGATTCATAAAATATCACCTGGCCCTCCCTAAAATGGTAATGTGTCAGATCAGAAAAGCTGCCAAGAGCGGTGGAGAGAGGAAGGAGAGGGGGTGAAGTGAAGGGCGGGATGTGATCAAACAACTCATCCTCCCCCGATCAATCAGGAAGGGTCTGATTAATGGAAGCAGTGTTATAGTTTGGCATGAGTCTTAGTCGTGTGTGTGTGTGTGTGTGTGTGTGTTAGTTTGTGTCTGTGAACTTTGTGCACGTCTGTACAGAGGGCAAGTGGCCCAGCAGATCAGATCTCTCACCTAAATCAAGCCCAAACTGTCTGCTTCACCATGAGTTGATTAATGATCAAGACATCAACACTGAGATGTGAACACTGTGGTTTCCAGTGACAACATCTTCCTGAAGGACAGATATAGTTGAATGCATTAAAAATTAATCATATTATTTTTGAGGTTCATTAGTTAGTTTTGCTTCTTTCGGGTGGAAATCAAGCTTAAAGGGTATAGTTTACCCAAAAATAAAAACTCTGTCATGATTTACTCACCCTCACACCTTGGTTCCATTGTATAGACAAAAAATACAAATAAGTCAATGGGTTGCCAACATTCTTCAAAATATCTTCTTTTATGTTCCACAGAAGAAACAACTGCATACAGGTTTGGAGGGTCCGTAAAACAATTGTCATTTTTGAATCAACTGTACTTTTAAGATGGATTTTCCAGCAGGGGACCTTTAAAACATCACGTCAATTTTATTAGAGAAACTCTCTTTAAATTTTTTTATGAATCAGAGTGTAACAGAATTGTCCTCTATGTTAACTATGCTGCCACAGACAGAATATTAACATGTATCTAAGGGAAGATGAAAAAAAGTAAGCGTCTTTGCAATTAAAACGCCCACGTAAACATAACAGATTATGAGCAATAAAACCATGGTGCTTCCCCATAACTCTTTTAACTGTTACTGGATTACCATATATCATCAGAGCACACAACATCGAGATGTATTCTAGCTGTAACACGAGCCAAAGTACTTTGCCAATAAAATCAACTACACTCATTTTCGAAACACATTTGTTCGTGTTTTCTGTACAAACATACATAATTCATGATTTTAAGAGAAATGTTACATAGTAATGCCCACAGAAATGGTTGTTCTCAAACCACCGTTGAGTGTTGATATATATGTTCTGAGCAGGATTCAGCTGTCTTGCTAACTGAAGGTGTGTCTGTGTTTACAGAGGCATCTGTGGCACATGGAATATTGATATCTGAAAGAGGTAGAGGAATAATAATAAAAAGAGCCATCCAAAGTGAGAACAAGAGATTTATACACATTCTGCTAGCTGTAAAAACAGTTAAGTTTTTATATGGCATTAAAGAAGGGGAAAATCCCAGTTACTTTCAACAAGTTTACCAGCCAGCACTTTTTATTTATGAAATAGCAATAGATTTATTTATATAATGTATGGAATATACTGGTATGTATAGCAACTAATTGTGCAGACATAAATCAAGAAGCATTGAAAATATTCTTTCAGACACCTTTAACAATGTGAGATCATTTTTAGAAGACCATTCATTGGTCTTCAATTTTATTCGATTTTTTTGTAGACATCAGGGGACAACTTCAAATGGGTGAGCAATTAGCAATATATATAATATCAAAATAAAAAGAGAAAACAACTGTTTGTCATTTGATTCAGGAAATGCAACTATCAAGCAAATTATTACTGCCTCCATATATTATTAAAGATTGTAAACAAAGGAGATATTAAAATGCTCTATGTAGAAAGGAGTGATGTACACTTGAAATTTGTACATATTAGCCCTTACTGTGTTATTTAGTCATATTTTCATTAGATTGTACTAGATCACTGACTTAATTTGGAAAATTGTGTTGATAGTGTGTTGATAGTCAGTCTACAACACAAAAGCACAAAAAAAAGAGAGAGAGAGACATAAGTGACAACTCTCACCTATTAATGTTTTTTTGTTTTTTCTAAGTAAATAAATGTTTTTTGCCCTCCTTAATAAGTTCACTGCATTGACAAACATGATTTATTGCCACTTAAGCCTAAAAATTAAACATAAATCACACTGACTGAGGAATCCCCTGAGCGGAGCGGAGCGGAGCCAAGCATCGAGTAGAAGTAATGAAAGCTGATCCGGGAAAAACACACAAAGTCATGTATCCATAGGAATACATTGTAAGCTCATTTTTATGATGTTAATCATACACAATTTGATCTTATTGATGTTAATGAGTTCACCTCCATTGATTTGCCTCATCTGTTCATTATGCACTAAATGATCACGTGTTTCATATAGCATTCGTATTTACATAAAGATCATCTTTACAGCATATCGGTCATTTTTACATTACTGTACCATCATGATTTTTTTAAGCTGATCCATCATTTCTTGTGTTATTACAAATACACATATCTGAAAAACTAAAAATGTAAATATGAGGTATGTATAATTTAAAACTATACAATATATACACAGTACTCTGACCAACATCAAATGAAGAGCAGTTCCAAACTGATTCAGACTAGAACAAAAACACCTTGGAGCAAAATGTTGTGCTGTTCGTTAAACTGAATCAACGAACCCGTGATTAATAAACTGGGTTTAAACCGTCAGCCAAAGGCATTCAGACTATAGAACGCAACGACGTCTGACAAGCCTGTTCCAAAGCCTGTAGGTGAGCCGTGTTGCTTAGATTTACTTTATTTGATGTAACCCTTAAACTTAATCCTCTCAGGATCCTAAAAAAGAAGAATGTTCACAGAGTGAAATAATAACATTTTTGAGGGCTCTTTACATTGCTTTGATACTCTATTGCATTCGCCCTTCATTTCAAATGTTTGGAATTGTTTTCCGCCATCTTTTATCCGTCCTCATCAGGCCTGGAGTCATTTGAGGTGCATTTTGGTCCTCCTATGAATGAAATTTGTGCCTTGATTGTGCTTAAAATGAAGTTTGCTATTTTTAGAAGATTTTAAATAAAAGCAAGCGTTTAGACCTGAAAACGTTTGATGAAAACAAGCATCCTTTGTGTGGAAATTGCATTCTGTTTGTTCTGAAAATATTTGATTTGAAGCATAAAACTTATCTTATTCTACTACATGAAAATGTCAGAACCAAACCAGTCGGTATCGTTGTCTATGTGCTGAATATTTGAACTCGGAGCTGAGTCTTGAGATGCGATCACATCCATGGAAACAGTAGTAGTACAGGCAAACAGAAGGTCAGAAAGGTCAGGCTTGTATGACTAGCACGTCCCTTTAACGACTCCTGATTGGTCTCATCGGGGCTTTGGGAATCCGAGGCAGCTGCTGATTGGCTACGACTGGAGCACATCTCATAAAGGTTTCCGGAAAACTGCATCTTTTTGGACTCTTGCCTCAGAGACTCCCACACCACAGCAGCTTCCTCGGGGCAGCCGGCCATGGCCACATTTGCACAGTCATGAAAATCATCCCAGGATCTGCAGCAGACACAAGCTAAAGGTTAAATCTCCTGGATTATTAATACCTAATCTACAAGCTAATGAGTGAGAATCTGATAAAAAAAAAAAATACATCTGAAACTTCTTTCATGTAGCCATAGTTTAAAATGAGGGATAAGGCACTACAGTATGGGGCTTTTTAATGTTATTAATTTACTTACGGTCAGGCTCTGATTTATTTTCTAATTCAAGATATTTGGATATTATATTTAGTAAGATGTTAGTTATAACAAGTATAAAGCACTATATGTTTTATATTTTAAAAACTTTGCAGCCAAAATAATGTTTTTGGTTAATCTACACTTTGAAATGACCGTACATCAAGATTATAAATATTCCTATTTATGTGAAATAAAAAGCATTTTTTCCTGCCATTTTTTCATATTTCTTTGACAATAGCATTCTGTAATAATAATAAAATTATAGTGGTCGAAATTTGCAACCTTTTTTTATTATTATTTTTTTTTTAGCATTTTATGTATTCAAAAAAATACACAATTAAAATATTTTCACACTTTTTTTTCATAATAAGACATGTTCTAAGATAAATAAAAATATTCTGATTTTCCTTTGTTTTCTTCTCTCATTTCATCACTATTCTCTTGCTCTTCTCTGGCCTGTTGTACACTCATTTTTGATAAAACATCATGGCAAAATTATTGATAGTTTTTATTGATGGAAATAACAAAACAATGATGGACAGTTGATCATTATCACCTAAATAAATATTAAAATTGTTAATTCTTTGTTAAATGATCATCGTGGTAACGATTATTTTAAGGAACGATTCTCACCACTAACAAGTTGCTTAATAGCATACATATTACTAGCATATTGGCTGTTTATTAGTAATTATAAAGCACATATTAATGCCTTATTCTGCATGACCATATTTTAGATACCTTAATCTTAATTCCATACCTAAACTTAACAACAACCTTATTAACTATTAATAAGCAAATTTGGAGTTTATTGAGGGTAAATATGTGTTTCCTATTCAAAAGTGTTATCAACATAGTTTTTCAAAAGTATTTTTTTGTAATATTTGTTTTATTTTATTTTTATGTTTTAACACTGAGGGCCCTATAATACACCCGGGCCAATGCGACGCAAGGTGCAGAGCAAGTGTGTTTGCTAGTTTCAGTCCGGCATCATTCAGGCGCATTGCTGGCGCAATGCTATTTTAAGGAGCTCAAAACCTGGTCTAAAGTCTGGCGCAATGTTTTTTGTTTGTTATTTAAAGAGCGTAAGCACTGCTTATTAAACACAGTGATACACAGCAGCACACAAACATGCCAAATATTACAAATTAAAGGATTGCAATGCATAAGAATTTTTTTTTTTTAGGCTAAATAAATAATCAAATAAATAAATAAACAAATATATATATAGGCTTTACAATTTGCATTTATATCGTAAAAATAGGGCCCTGAAAGTCTGAGTAAAACATTCTATACACAAAAACTAGAAGAAATAAATGATGTAGGCAAAAAGTTGAAGTTCCCAAGAGATTCACAAGTTTCATTTTGACCTTCATATAGCAAAAAAAAAAAAGAAGAAAAAAAATCTGTTTTGATAAAACTCAACCTCAGGGACATAAAAGTTCCCACTGAAGAAACACCCTTTTAAGTTAAAACCCCACTTCTTAAATAGACTGAAGCACAGCAGGACTGTTACCTATTAAACAGTGATGTATTGTGTGCAGCTAGTGGAAGTCTGTCCTTCAGCGCCACTATGTCCTTCACTACCAGTTCTTTTCTTAAATGTTCCTCTCAGATCTCTCAGTCTTGGCCTAAGCCTGACACTTTGCGATCTGGTGGGAGAATGTTTCTGTTCCCCTGACAGATGATCAAATATATATCCGGAGAACCTGTGTGTGAATGTGTGCAAGATCGTGCATACCTGTGTTTATGCATATGTTCACGCGAACAGTGAGCTCAGTGCCAGATTTAATTGGCACCTGGAGGAATAATGCTTAAATAGCTGTGTTAAAGAAAGCACAGTCTTCATTGCCTGCATGTGCATGCCTTGAATGCTAAACACAGAACCATATTAGGCTGTTGCGTGGATCATGATTCATTCAGTAAGTGGTGTAAACGGGCGATGTGTAACGGATTGAGTCTGACTGGAGGATATACAGGAGGCTGCTCTTTAACAACATCATGCTGCTACACAATGAATACTTAAAGAGCTCTTGCAGCTACAGGGTTGTGACATAATATAAGTCATATCATAGATCTGTGATCTATGATGGGGCAGACAGACAGGGAAATAGAGAGAGAGAGAGATCTAGTCTGATTTAGAGATTGTCAATTAAAATATCCAGAACTTGGGAGGAACGGAAAGATGAGTGAGCTGAGGAAGAAATGGAGAAAAGAGTAGAAGGGAGCAACAGGAAATGAGATGAAAGGCAATATAGGGACGTAGAGAATGAACAGAGCTGGGTAGATTACTTATGAATTGTAATCAGTTACTGATTACAGATTACATGAAATAGCTAAAAATTAATCTGAATCGTTTATTTTCATTAGTTATTTATGTGGAAATATTTTCAACATTTCAAAAGTTTCAAATGTTTTTGGTTTTTTTAAATGATGTTTAAATGAGCATCTTATGCTCAACAAGGCTGCACTGATTTGATTAAGAATACAATAAAACAGTCATATTATGAAACATTATTACAATGTGTAAATGTAATAATAAAATATATTCCTGTGATGGCAACGCTGAATTTTCAGTATCCATTATTGTGTCACAATGTTAAAGTATTAACTGTGACTTTTGATCATTTGAATGCATCCTAGCTGAATAAAAGCATTCATTTCATAAAATGCATAATTTTGAATGGTATTTGTACAGTATATACAGTGATGCTTGTGTTTGAGTTGTTCCAGGTTTTTTCCTTACTTGCAAATAGAGTCGATCTCCTGCGTATCCTCGTCTTTTTGGGAGCTGACAGACAGACTGTCTCCTAGGGCGAGCAGACACTGGGCAAACCCTTTATAGATGGAGCTGCACTTCTTTGTGGCTGCAGCAGAGCATGGACTGGGGACAAGCACTAGAACAGATATAGACAAACAATTAACAAAATTAATTTAAACTTAAAAAAATTTCAGTAGTTGTATCTTGAAATGTAAGATTAAAGGGATACTTCAACCAAAAAGGATCATCATTTACTCACCCTTATAAAATGTATTTCTTGTTTTGAACAGGAAAGAAGATATTCTGAAGAATTTTGGCAGCCAAACAGTTGATGGTAGCCACTGACTTCAGTAGCACATTTCTCCATACTTTGGAAGTCAATGGGTACCGTCAACATTCTTCAAAATATCATCTTTAGTGTGTAACTTGAGGGTGAGTAAATAACAGCATTTTCATTTTTGGCTAACATATCCATTTAAATAAGTATTTTTCCTGAAAAAAAAAAAACTATATATATAGTTTTTTCAAGCTTTCAAGCCTGTTATGGTTAATTTTCTTTTCAAAAGCTCAAATACAAATTGGATTTTTATAAATAAATAAAAATACACTCATTCCCCAAAACATATAGGCAAGGTCATAAACATGGCTTTCACTACAATCCTTTACAGACCTGACGAAAAACACTACACAAGAGCCTTCAGTTCCACCACTGCCGGATTTGTGGGATTCTTGGTTATTTATAATTTTTTTTTATAAAGTGTATAGTTCTACATTTCATTGTAAGAACACAGGGTAATACATCTCTAACCTTGAAGATTTGAGAGAAAACTTTAATAGAAATGCTCTGAGCTTTCATGTGTTAGAAGCTCCAGAGGCTTGCTTATCTACAAAATAAGCAATATACAGTTTTGTTCAAAATAATAGCAGTACAATGTGACTAACCAGAATAATCAAGGTTTTTAGTATATTTTTTATTGCTACGTGGCAAACAAGTTACCAGTAGGTTCAGTAGATTGTCAGAAAACAAACAAGACCCAGCATTCATGATATGCACGCTCTTAAGGCTGTGCAATTGGGCAATTAGTTGAAAGGGGTGTGTTCAAAAAAATAGCAGTGTCTACCTTTGACTGTACAAACTCAAAACTATTTTGTACAAACATTTTTTTTTTCTGGGATTTAGCAATCCTGTGAATCACTAAACTAATATTTAGTTGTATGACCACAGTTTTTTAAAACTGCTTGACATCTGTGTGGCATTGAGTCAACCAACTTGTGGCACCTCTCAGCTGTTATTCCACTCCATGATTCTTTAACAACATTCCACAATTCATTCACATTTCTTGGTTTTGCTTCAGAAACAGCATTTTTGATATCACCCCACAAGTTCTCAATTGGATTAAGGTCTGGAGATTGGGCTGGCCACTCCATAACATTAATTTTGTTGGTTTGGAACCAAGACTTTGCCCGTTTACTAGTGTGTTTTGGGTCATTGTCTTGTTGAAACAACCATTTCAAGGGCATGTCCTCTTCAGCATAGGGCAACATGACCTCTTCAAGTATTTTAACATATGCAAACTGATCCATGATCCCTGGTATGCGATAAATAGGCCCAACACCATAGTAGGAGAAACATGCCCATATCATGATGCTTGCACCTCCATGCTTCACTGTCTTCACTGTGTACTGTGGCTTGAATTCAGAGTTTGGGGGTCGTCTCACAAACTGCCTGTGGCCCTTGGACCCAAAAAGAACAATTTTACTCTCATCAGTCCACAAAATGTTCCTCCATTTCTTTTTTTTTTAGGCCAGTTGATGTGTTCTTTGGCAAATTGTAACCTCTTCTGCACATGCCTTTTTTTTAACAGAGGGACTTTGCGGGGGATTCTTGAAAATAGATTCGCTTCACACAGACGTCTTCTAACTGTCACAGTACTTACAGGTAACTCCAGACTGTCTTTGATCATCCTGGAGGTGATCATTGGCTGAGCCTTTGCCATTCTGGTTATTCTTCTATCCATTTTGATGGTTGTCTTCCGTTTTCTTCCACGTCTCTCTGCTTTTGCTCTCCATTTTAAGGCATTGGAGATCATTTTAGCTGAACAGCCTATCATTTTTTGCACCTCTTTATAGGTTTTCCCCTCTCTAATCAACTTTTTAATCAAAGTACGCTGTTCTTCTGAACAATGTCTTGAACGACCCATTTTCCTCAGCTTTCAAATGCATGTTCAACAAGTGTTGGCTTCATCCTTAAATAGGGGCCACCTGATTCACACCTGTTTCTTCACAAAATTGATGACCTCAGTGATTGAATGCCACACTGCTATTTTTTTGAACACACCCCTTTCAACTAATTGCCCAATTGCACAGCCTTAAGAGCGTGCATATCATGAATGCTGGGTCTTGTTTGTTTTCTGACAATCTACTGAACCTACTGGTAACTTGTTTGCCACGTAGCAATAAAAAATATACTAAAAACCTTGATTATTCTGGTTAGTCACATTGTACTGCTATTATTTTGAACAATACTGTATATATATAGAATTTTTTATTTATTTATTTATTTTTTTACCAAGGTTACCAAAGTTTAACAGGGAATGATTGCCTACATTCAGACAAGGTTGTCTCAAAATAATGAAAAAAACATTCTTCCAGTAATCTTCATAGAACTTCTGTTCAGAAAATTTATCTGACCTTTAATATTATTCCCAAAACATTAGCACAAAAAACATTATGTATACATCAATCATAGAATGTTTTTATTTCTTAAACCACATGTAATGACACCACATGTAATGAACCACTTAGACATTTGTGTAACATTTTTTGAATATTACATTCCAAAAATTTTGTAAGGTTCCAAAAATCTTTAAAAAATTTACTTGACTTGATGGGAACATTAGCTAAATGTTTTTAGAACATATTTTTGTTGGATGGGTCTGTGCATGCGCCAGCGTTCTACCAACCTCCATTGCTCCTAGTTGTCACCACTGATAAGCTTCTACTAAATATTGTAGAAACGTAATTTTCTGTAAAGTTGCTTTGCAATGATTTGTATCGTAAAAAGCGCTATACAAATAAACTTGAATTGAATTGAAGTGAAGTAACGCTCAACCTAAGATATGCAGAAGGATCTTAATTGGGTCAGACAGCAAATCACCAGCACTCTCCTTATTCCCTTAAGGAAATGAATGATTCATATTTGATAGGATAGAGTCTTCTGTCTCTCTATCTCCCATCCACGTACCCCCGCTAGCTTTATTCCTACACTGCTGCAAACCTATTGATTTTCAGCTATGTTTTTGCAGTGAGGTCTAAGGATTATTGGTTTCACTCATCCCCATCAACATTTAATGATGATCTGGAGAAGGAGAGAAAACCAAGGCATACATTAGAGGAGGAGAAGACAAAGAACTCTTTCACAATCACTGAAGCATTGTACGTAAATGGTAATGATGGAAGAAATCAGAAAGACTGAAGTGCTTTGATGACGCCAAGGGGAAATTTAGACAACCATCACTCAATACGAGACTCAATAGAACTATCCATACTAAAAGTATAAGGGATAATATAAAGCAAGCTGGCCACTATTGCAAAAAACAAACAAAAAAAAACAAAAAACATCTTGCTTACATGGTTATTCACCAAATAAATATGCGGGCATGATGTATTGATTTCAGTTTAAATTATGAATTATTTTTATTTCTGTATATTACCTGAAAGATGTTTTACAAAAATGGCCTAGCTTTTATCCAAAGCGACTTACAGTGCATTCAGTCGATCAATTTTTACCTATCATGTGTTCCTAGGGAATCAAATCCCCAACCTTGCGCTTGATAACGCAATGCTCTACCAATTGAGCTACAGGAACACCAACACTCTGAGTTTAATGAGTATAGTGAACAAAAAGACCAATGAATATTACGATTGACCAATCAGAATCAAGTATTCTCCAGAGACAGAGTTTTATGATAATATTATTATGGACATAAGCTAACGTGAACTAACAATGACCAGTTGTATTTTTATTAACCAACATGAACAAAGATTATTACCCTATGGAATTATATTCTGGACTTTATTCAAAATGAATTGCAAATTGTATTTGCAATTGCGTTTTCAATTTGTGGACGCATAAAATGTGACATAATCCAAACGCATGTTTTCATTTAAACATAATAATAGCATCAGAAATGTACTTAGTTCAGGGAAATGTGTATATATACAGTCATCACAAATGAAACTAAATATTATATCAATTGCCTCTTTTGTTACCGTCGACTGTGAGTGACGACACTTTCCAATGCATACACGCCCAATAAAATGGCCCCACCCCTGTCACTTGATTGTCAGGTTTCAGTGTAGACGTTGGAAATTCAAATGCAAAAGGAATTGCGATTCCATTTGAGTTTTGGCAGTGTACATTTTAAATTTGGCAGACACTGTGCGTTCGCTTAAAGGCCGTGTTGCAAGGTTAATTTTTTATTGAATATGTGCAATTTGCTTGTTGGTAATAAACATTTAAACTGTTATCCATTGTATTTTATGTTGTTGGGTATCACAAAACGGAATATAATCCGAAAAAGTAGATACTATCTTACAGCGGTCTCCTTTCCCCCACAATGCATTGCATCACGTCACGTTGGGGAGAGAATTTACCAAAGCCGCCTTGAGAGTGACTAGAGAGACGAGAGTATTCAGAAAGCGCAGAACGCAGATTATAGATAAATACATATATATAGATAGATAGATAGATAGATAGATAGAATAGATACAGTATATAGATAGATAGATAGACAGACAGATAGATAGAGAGATATCAACCAATAGCGACCCAAACGCACTCACTTCCCTACAGCACAAGCTTTCCAGCGCAGTTTACATGGGACAGCACCCACACAAGCTCCTGTCAAACACAGCGACAGACACACGGCTACGTTTGCAACAACATTTTCACCAGAGGTCGAGATAAACGCTTAGAAACGTCCATATAGCTAGCATGATGCCTTTTATTTCTAGATGACAAAGACAAAATTTACCAGTTCTACGACACTATGACAAAGGTTACCGGTACTTCTCTGAACTACTCGGACATCAGTTCTTGGCAATTCCTCATTTGCCCTCTCACGGCTGGCTCGATCGAAATTACACAGCTGCGGGCCATCATACTTGTTTGCTCTCGCCACCTCTTCCTCATCCCAGTCATTCGCTATAGTTCTGATGCTGCGTTCCAGGCAGGTATTTGAGCTCGTAATCACTATTTCATACCATGACTAACGACTTTGTACCATTCCAGGCAAGTTACGCCAAACTTTCTGAGCGCAAGGAATTGTAACTAGATTATTTATTTTATTGCAACGTTGCATTGACCTAAAATCGTTTTTTCAACGTGTACTACTTGCATAAACACTGCATCCGCAGGCAGTATTATTCGTATGGGCTGTCATCATTGTTTCGCGTGCTGTGTGACCTCGGAACTTGGAGTACATCGATCTAGTATGAGACACGAGTTCACGGGTGGGAAGTCACGGATTTGATTGCCATTCCAGTGCACTTTCACGGGCTTAAGGTTGGAAAAACACGGGTTATGGGTTGCCTGTAACGCTGCATCATACTAGACTGAGGCTACCTTTCCTCAACTTCTCCCCAACATGACGTCATCACCGAGTTGCGTAAAAAAAAACGTTAATACCAAAAACGTAAAAAATAGGTATTTAAAACCATTTTTGAGACATTTTAAAAATGATATACATATCTTCAGTGATTTATGTACCCATTAATCGAAAGTGGTGTTTAACCTGCAACATGGCTTTTAAACGAAAATGCAAATGGTAATGCGCGATTTGCATTTGCGTTTGGATTATGTCTCATTTTATGCGTCCACAAATTGAAAACGCAATTGCAAATACAATTTGCGATTCCTTTTGAATAATGTCCGCAATATCATTCCATATTATATATATCTGTACCAAATGTATTGCTCTTTTTTGTTAATTAATGCTAGTTAATGAATGAACTAACCTGAACTAAACCCACCCAGCAAAAACTCGTTGAAAAGACGTCGAAAAGACGTCATTGGCAGTCGTCTAAACAACGTTAAAATTTAGTTGAAAAGTGAAAGGTGAAACGACGTCTTTTTCATGTCGTCAAAAAGACGTCTATAAATAGACGTCCAAATTACGTTTAAATGTGGTTGAATAGTGAACGGTGAAAAGACGTCTTTTCCAGACCTAATTACAACCATGAATTATTTGTCATATTCCTAATTAGTGAAAATAAGACAATTCACAGTATATTGACACATTTATTGACACATTACATCTTTCATGTAAAATCTTGATCACATCTTAAGCTTCTTTTGATTAAACAGACCGTAAAAACTGTAATATTGTGAAATATAACTACAGAAATAATTGTTTTCTATGTGGATGCATTGTAGAATGTAATTTATGCCTGTAAACTGAAATTTTTAACACAATTACTTCAGTCTTCAGTATTACATGATCTTCAGAAATCATTATAATATACTGATTTGCTGCTCAAGAAACATTTCTGATTATTATCAGTTTAAAACCGTTGTGCTGCCAAATATTTTGTGGAAACCATTACATTTGTCCATATTTTTTTAATAGACCTTGCAAAAGAGTAGTATTTATTTAGATTTTTTTTTTTTATCAATTTAAAAGGCTTTACTATAAACTTATCAAATTAATCCATGTTTCTGTATAAATATATTTTTTCAAGACAAATAAACTATGACCAATTATAACCACATTAGAACAACCAAAAATTTTAATTCTGTCATTAATTACTTACCCTCATGTTGCCCCAAACCCATAACACCCTTTTGTGCAGAACACAAATTAAGATATTTTTTTATCAGATGCCTTGTGTACAAAAACAAACAAACAAACAATAACAACAGCAAAAATAATCTATTCAGAAATTATGACTCCCCAATGGATTTTCACAAAAGCACCAAAAGCGCCAGCTCTCACGCCAATGCAACACTGATGCATCATGGTGCTTGTGTGAATGTGTTATTTTATATAAAGAAAATAATCTCAGATTTCATTAAAAAGTTCCGCATTTATGTTTCAAGGATGAACAAAAGTCTGGTTTGGAACAACATAAAGGTGAGTGAGGAAAATCTTTGGTTAAACTAACACATTAGGTAAATGGGGTTCCCACAGGGGCACCAGTAGATCTCTGCCTGATCTCTGATCTTCTGCTTCTTCTGCTCCTTCCTCCATCCCAATTCTGGATTAATGAGCCACGGCAGATGTTTCCACTTTGAATGCTTTAGCCTCGCTCTTTTTTCTGCAGCATCTAAAGTGAGAAAGAAAACCGTAACTAAAATGTAAATTAATAATAAAAAAACAATGTTTGTCCAAAATGTACAAATTAAAGTGTACTCATTCTTTATGAGGGATTATTAACTAATCAGTATGTCAGGGGTTGTCAGCTCTGGCCATTAAGGTGAGACTTAGGTCTCTGCAGAGTAAAAGTGGGCGTTTATGACTTTGTGGGTGTTTTCAAACTGCTGGGTGTTTCTAAATCATGCAATCAAAATGATCCCCCTTACCTAAACCCCACCCTAAACCTACCGTCACTATGATGTCAGCCAATCAGGTATCATGGTCTAAAAACACCCTGATCTGGTAACTCCCATTACTTTAGTACAGAGACATATGCTTGGATTAAGGTCCACTGTCATGCAGAGTTTACGTCTCAATCAGCTTCACAGTTTGCCAAGTTGTGAATATATTGTGTACACAAATGTAGGTACTGGTAAGCACTGTGGCTCACTATACACTGGTGACTATTTCTGTCCTCATTGTACAACATCACTACTGACATTAATGCACAACAATAAAACTGATATCTTACTTTAATGCTATTTACAGCACATTATGATGAATACTTTATTACATGTATGTGCAAGATTTAATTAATAAATTAATTGGAAATGTTTACTAGATTAGACATTACATGTCTAGTGATATGTTTATGCTGAAATATATTATTGGTTTGTGTTTTAAAATCTATTACGTGTTTTCTTATAGCGAATTATCAGTGCACCGTAAAATGAAAATAGTGATTGAGGCAGCCCTTCACCACTGAGTACTGAGCAACGGACCTGAGTGAAACACACCCAGTGTTTACGTCCACACCTGATCACACTCACCTGTCTGTGACTTATAGTTAGCAAAACTGAAGACCTTGATTAATGTGTTCAGGTGCACTGCACTAGGTTGGTGCAAAACTCTGCATGTAAAAGGACCTTGTGAGACAATGTTGAGATCTCCTGCAATATGTTCTGAACATTCACTATAAAGAGACAGAATGACTTACAACACTGGTGTCCAGTCCTGGGCTGGAGGACCACCGTTCTGCAGAGTTTCTGCTGATCCTTGATCAGTGCTCAGGTCTGCTTAACTGGGGTTGGAGCTTAATTATGAAAAAAGAGAAGACAACCAATATTATAATGTTAAAAAGTTAAACAACGTTAAATAATTTGATCCATAAATATGCACAACATCTGAAAATGCACAAAGATGAGAAGAAAGAACTTTCAACATTGAAAAATAAGAAGCAATATTAAATCACACATGCATTTTCTTTTCTTCTTATTATTCCTCTTGCAATAAGTTTATTCACAATTACCTTGTGGTTTATCAATGATTTTCAGTCTCTGAAATAGAAAAGATCCATCAATGATGAACTATTATTTACCCCGTTTATATCTGCGAGGTGTTCATAACACATTTTACCAGTGTGTTAAGATCAGTAATTATGACTGTCGAATGTCAGACTTGACTCAATGTATTCTGCCCCCAAACATATGATTAGACTATCAGTCGAATATCGGCAAGATTCAAAAATTCTGATTCAACTATGAAAAACCTTAGTCAAGGACACCCCTAGTAATTTCAAATATTACTATTTTACTGTATTTTAATCAAATAAATGCAGCAGTGGTGAGCATAAAAGATTTATTTTAAATACATTTTTAAATAATATTTTCTATTTCTCTTCCACCTTTATTTGATCCTCTAACTTTAACACTCACTATTCTAATTATATTCTTAAAAAAAATCTAACTACCTTTCTAATCTTTTTGTATTATATTTTCTTTACATTTATTATGCAATTGTGTGTATGTGTGTGTGTGTACGAGTAAAGACCTCTAACTAGCTTGTTCTACTCTTTTTTTTAATTCTGTTTTCTCTTTATTTATTATATTATTTAAAATCCCATGCTATGTGTACCGTGTTAAGCTAACTGAGACTTGTTATAGCACTATAACATTGCTTATATATCATTGCTCTTGTTTTTGATTGCTTCCACTGTCTTAATCTGTAAGTCGCTTTGGATAAAAGAGTCTGCTAAATGAATAAATGTAAATGTAAATACATGATAAATCTGACCCTTAAACGTTTGAATAATAGTGTATGTCTGAGGTATTACTTACTAGTTATATGTTTCATAATGTCTAAAAATGTTCTTCAGCTGGATACAGGCACGGCCATCAGCATGGAAGAATCTAGAACATAAACAATCTGTCATTCTGTCAATCTGTCTAAGCCAACAATATTTATTATACAATGCCATGTTTATTATAAATAAACTATAGCAGAGGTGAAATGCAGAAAAGAAAATTAATTTACAGATTATACAAAAAAATTAAAAGAATAATAACAGAATTTAAAGTTTTAGGTTTACTAATCGATTAATACTCTTACAGTGTGGACATCAAAATAACTAACATGCAAACAAACACACACACATTATGAAAATATTATATAAACACACACATATATAAGAAAATTACAGATTCATGCTGATGTAGGCGAAAGATATTGTGAAAAATGCACATAAAGTTACCTCTTGTAGTTAGCATTACAGTTGAGATGCTAACGGACTTTTCATGAAGACACTGACCATTTCTATAAACTACATTTTCAACGAAAGCGTGTCATTTACATAAAAGAAAGTTTCAGGGACACTTTTATGTAACATTTGTGTAATTTAGGGATTAAACTTACCTGAAATTAGTGAAAACAACCATGAGAGACAGCGTCTGTTCGGCTGCTTGACGGTTGAGCTGAGCCCCGTTTCCATGGTGACTCCAGTACAGCGCGTGACCATCAAGTGTTTTCAAAATATATTTAAATATATTTAACAGTGAGATCAGACATGATGTCTAATTTCTTCACTGGTTTATGTTAATGGCTTTGTGGTGCGAAATAAAAGTTTTTTTTTCTGCTAAATTTGGACTAAAGCCCATTTACATCTATTTTTGGGCTAAATTAAAAAAAAAAAAAGACGTTAAATGTCGCTTTTTGGGCTTAATTTGGACCAAATCCGACGGACCAAACGAAGACCAATTTTCAACGTCGCTTTTTGGGCTTAATTTGGACCAAATCCGACGGACCAAATGAAGACCAATTTTCAACGTCGCTTTTTGGTCTAAAAGATGGCCATGACGGGCCGACTTGATTTAGACCAGAAAACGACGTCCAAATGACGTCTGGTGCTGGGTGGGAAGTGTTACAGATGAACCATTCCTGAAACATTTACATGGAGTATAGACCACACCACATACAAAGAACAAAACTGAGCAGCCTGGGAGGAAAATGAAATCATCTAAGAAGTGGATATGTCCAAAAAATCTCATCGGATCAAAACAGAGACAAGAACTTACTGTGTCCAATTACATATCACTGAATTTGTATCTCTGGCCGATGCTCAAGCGGGTTGAAGGGTAGTCTGTACCACTGCCTGCATTAGTAATGTTATTACTGATGTTGTGTAATCCAAGCTCTGATATATCTGAGTGCTGTCCTCCCACACGCAGCGTGATCTGGCCTGGCCCGTTCAGCTCAGTGAGCCGTTATGACCCAGGCGGCAGACACAGGGCTTATTTGAACCACAGCATTAATTTTTAATCTGTGGTGCCAGAGATCCACGGGGAGTCCATAGGGTTCTTAAATAAATAAATTATATAAAACAGGGCACTTGCATGAGAGTAGACTGCAGAGAGTGAATGAGAAAGAAAAGAGAAACTGGGAAAGTGGAATACAGTAATACAAAAAATAAAAATAGGCAGCATTTGAATTAGGTGTATCAATTTCATATAAAATATGCTTAGTATTTAAATAAAATATATTTAATTTATATACATTTAATTATATATAGCTAATGAAATTCACATCAAATTTATACTCCATAATAAATGAATATGAATTGTATAGTAAGTGTTATGTCTCTTTAAAGCTCTGAAATGAATATAACATACTCCAAGAGAAAATATGATATGATATAACACTGCTAATTAAATGTGCAATACAGTTCATGCAATATAAATAGTTCACCCTAGCTGTAGAAATCACCATAGATTACAATGCAGGTACTCAGACCATTACACAATACATAATCAAGCACTGTAACGTAATCTCTTTAAGGAGCATGTTATGAAACCTTGAAACAAAAACGTCATAATAAATAATGTGGAGCGTTAAGATCACTTAGAGCAAAACAGTTGCATAATTTTCTGTCCTTAGCTTGACTCAGACACGAGTTAGAACAATAGTACTATCTGTCTGTCTGTCTGTCTGTCTATCTATCGAATAAGTACTATTGACTTATAGACTTCAAATCTTTAATTCATTAAAGATTAAAGATGGTGAATTCAGAAGATCTGTGGAGTATATGATGGGCAAGCAATGATGGAGATTTAGGCCACATACAGTACAGACCAAAAGTTTGGACACACCTTCTCATTCAAAGAGTTTTCTTTATTTTCATGACTATGAAAATTGTTGAGTCACACTGAAGGCATCAAAACTATGAATTAACACATGTGGAATCATATGGAATTATATACATAACAAAAAAGTGTGAAACAACTGAAAATATGTCATATTCTAAGTTCTTCAAAGTAGCCACCTTTTGCTTCGATTACTGCTTTGCACACTCTTGGCATTCTCTTGATGAGCTTCAAGAGGTAGTCACCTGAAATGGTCTTCCAACAGTCTTGAAGGAGACCCCCGAGAGATGCTTAGCACTTGTTGGCCCCTTTTGCCTTCTGTCTGTGGTCCAGCTCACCCCTAAACCATCTCGATTGGGTTCAGGTCCGGTGACTGTGGAGGCCAGGTCATCTGGCGCAGCACCCAGGGCCGGCACTAGCCATTTGGGTACCCTAAGCACAAATGCTTGGCGGTGCCCCCCCCCCCAACCAACCAACCACCCACCCACCAACCAAAGAAATAACTACCATTCAGAATTTCTTAGTTGGGTTCTCTTTACTTCCAAAATAACTGCTGCAAATGTATAATTGGAACTGAACAATGTAAACACAGAAAGTTAAAAGTGCAAAAAAAGTTTAGTGCAAATAACAGTATAAATGTATGAATTTTATGAAGTATGAATTTTAAAGTGCACATTTTAAACTGCAAATAACCATGCACAGTAGAAATTACTCAACAGAGGGACTACATCTCTATAAAGAGATCATTCCGCTATTCTATAGAACTATATTAAACATTTTCACTACCATCAGTTGTCAGAGGCCCTACAGAGGCACACGTCTACATTTCCTAGCTGCAAAATCAGCTATCAGCAGTGTTGGGAACGTTACTTTAAAAAAGTAATTAGTTATAGTTACTCACTACTTGTTCCAAAAAGTAACTGAGTTAGTAACTGAATTACTCTATAATAAAAAATAACTCGTTACCAGGGAAAGTAACTATTTGCTTTACTGTAAAAAAAAAAAAAAAGAAAAAAAAAGTTGCTACATGTCAGAGAATTTGTACTTTTTTTTTTTTTTTTTTGCAGTTTTTACAAGTCAGTTGAAATTAGTAGAACAGACAGACAGGTACATAACTTTCAATATCTATTGCACGTCAACAGACAGCAAGAGTTTTATCCTGCACTTCAAGTATTATCTTCGTTATCTTCGCCACTAGCTTTGTAGATGCGTGTCACGCATTACATGTACACATTACATGCACGTTCTTGCCTTTGACCACAATGAATTTGAAGTAGTGCTTATATCTTCACCTTGAAAATGCCAGCTTTTCATCTGATTGCTCCTGACTCGCCATCTCTGCTGCTGTTGTGCGTGTGTGTGTGTGTTAGGCCTATATTACTTTTGTATTGCTTTTGTATATTAACATGCTTTTAGAGTTATTTTATTTGTTATTTATACTAGTAGCCTATTGTGATGATTTTTTCACGACCCAGATTTTTTGGTGCCCCCCCAAGCACTTTTGGTGCCCTACGCGCAGTGCGGGATGTGCGTGTGCGGAGCGCCGGCCCTGGCAGCACCCCATCACTCTCCTTCTTGGTCAAATAGCCCTTGATGCCTTCAGTGTGACTCTACAACTTTCATAGTCACGAAAATAAAGAAAACTCTTTGAATGAGAAGGTGTGTCCAAACTTTTGGTCCGTACTGTATATGCCCATCTTCGATTTATGAGGTTGAATATGCAAGCTTTAGCCAGACCAATGCTGAGCAAGCAAATTTGCTGCTGAGGTTTGCTGCATCTGCCTCTCGCAGACATCCCACTGGGAGCACATCAAAATCAATGAAAATCATTTTAATTTGTTGGTTCATGAAGATTTGCATTCACAAACACAGTAGTGCATGTAAATAAGGTTCACTGGTATAAGCAGACATGCAGACAGGTTGCCAAAGAATTTTGGACAGTTTCTGCTCTTTATGCTCATAGTCAAAACGGTAAAGAAGGTACATATGGAATTTCCAGATGTTCTCAGAAAACATCAAAACATGCTTTGAAAAGTGTAGATTGTTATGGGTTATTATATGTCCCAATAATGATACTTCTGTACCTAAAATGTATTTAATTAAGAATTTAATATTTTAGTATTATTTTTAGTAATTCATTTTCTTTCTTTTTTTGTTGTTTGAGCAAATATATACATACATAAATACATACATTTGTTGAACCCATACACAGTGCAATACTGAGGGATCGGGACAAAGCTCTGGAAGACAGGTAACACTGATACTTTGTGTGATGAAAGAGACTGTATTGGGCAGAACTCATTAAGACTTAACCACAATGACTGCTGGGAGCACAGCTCAATCAAAAGCACAGTACAACTCTAGACAGACACTTCATTATATAAAGAATATGGGTAGTTATAAGAGTAATGCATTTATTTATAGGGATATACAATACAAGTTAATTGACTGAAACATTTACGTTATTCAAAATATTAAAGCATTAATTTAAAAAGTGAAACACATGGTTTTCAAAAAAGTCTTAAAAAGACTTAAAAATAAAGGTTCAAAAATGGGTTTTTCACAGTGATGTCATAGATTAACTATTTTTGGTTCTTCAAAGCACCTTTCAGTGAATTGTTTTTTAAAACAAACATTTATTTTTCTTAGTCTTAAGACTTTTTTCTACTATACAAAACCTTTTGTGCAATGGAAGGTTTCAACTGATGTTAAAGGTTCTTCATGGAACCATACCTACCAATAAAGAACCTTTGTTTTTAAGAGTGTAAGTGTCACATAAGTAGTAAATGAATTGTTATAATTGCAATAAACCGACACATTACTGGCAATCAAAAATCACAATCAAACAGTCTTTATTTTATAATGTTTAAAATAATTTACCAGATAACAAGAAAGATTGTCACATTTGGAACATTTATTAATAGAACACTTTTGATGATATGCATCATAACATTGAGAGAAAACATTCTTACAACCACGTTCCCAAGATGTCCTTACAATGTTTATATATATATATATATATATATATATATATATATATATATATATATATATATATATATATATATATATATATATATATATATATACCTTTAAATAATGCAATTGCAACAAGAGAACTGGACATTCTACATTTATAATGTTCCCACAATGTTTTTATAACCATAATTCTTTACCTGGGATATTGTATGATATGTTTATCATTTATAATTGGATAATGGTAGTTTTGCAACCATGGAAATAAACCAAATCTTCCCCATTTAGTGCAAGTGTAAAAGATGCACCTAACATAAAGCTAAAGATAAATGTTCCTGTATGGTGCAAATTTAATTCACTCTCATCTAACCAAGTTTCAGTGGGACACATTAGGCACATGCTGATTGCACAACTCTGCAGAATGAAAGAACTGTTATTTTGTTTAAAATTAGAGGCAGTGGGGGCATTACTGCAAAGTTTTACTGCTGCACTATAGCAACTTTTTCTATGGTAACTGTGGCCCTCTTTTGCGTAGCATCGTTAGGGGCGACAAGCTAATAAGCCTAGCAGTGACAGCATAGCGTGCGAAAGGCGAGGAGAGCCTCTATTCCCCGAGCTAACTCTGAAACAGGGCTTCCAGTGAAGCTGCCTGCAATAGCACAAACAAATTCTGATAATTAGCTCATGCCAGCAAAGTCCCTTTCCAAGTGATTGGTTAACCTCCTTGATTTTCCATTCACACCTTCACTCCTAGAACACTGAATGGAGGGAGGCTGCGTGGGATGAGAAGAAGTGCATTCGCCAGCTATTAATTTCTTTCATAAAACTGGAAGTAAGGTGACTGGATGTGAGATATGCACTGAAAATTGGAACAGGAACATTTTGCTATTGAATCTCAATTCAAATAAAAAAAAAATGAGAGGCAAAGCGAGTACAAACTGAAAAATCCAGTTTGACGCACTCATATCCCAGGTCGTCCTCCAGGTGAAGAGGACTAATTGGAACAAAATGGAGCTCAAAAAGAGGTGGGAGATGGGTATCTGCTTGTTAGTACAGACATTTTCTCCTTTTTGTGTTCAGTAGCTGTGGCAGGGAGTTAAATCCACCACAGCAACAAAGCTCACTTCATTATATACTTTATGTGGCATAAGAGACAAACCAACAGCACAACCTAAAAGAAACAAAATGTATCTTTGCTAGCTGGATATTTCAAAAGCCAGTGGTGGAAAGATGCATCTTAAAAGGAATCTTTTTCTTTTGCTCTAACAAATGTTTTTCTCACGCACATGCCCTCAAATACTCTGAGAGATATAACATGCACAATTCCCAGAAGAGTTTACAAAATGTTGTAGACCCTATGGGATTGTGGTTTTATCTGGAGATGGGAGAGAGTTGGGGAGGGATGAGAGAAACGAAGGCAGGCAATGTCTTTCTCAACGCTAATGTGCTCCACACTGGCTTTGATCACGATGAGGCAATAAGACGACCACGATAACAAAATCACTCACACGTGCCATCATGGGTCAATTTAAAAAGGTGGAAGGTAGAGGAGTAACCAAAGGAGACAAGACTCGCATTCGATTGTATTTCTTCATCATCTCTCTTGGAAGAGAGAAGATACAATAGTTCAGTGATTTCAGAAAAGTGAGAGACTCAGACCCTCACGAAAAGGCATGGAAAAGAGATATCATACTTCCATTGGCATTCATTTGACAGCTGCTATCTATCCAGAACAAGGTCATTGATGAATCTACACAGATGAAGGAACTCCATCACTGAGACTGTCCACTTAAATGCAGTTTAAATTAGATTCAGATTTGTTGGAAGAGCTTAGCAGTAAAGACCCAATTAAAATAATTTCCATATCAAATACAACTTTAATCCGTTAAACCACCACAGCAGCATTTCAATTAATCTGGAAAAAAAAGCTTCTGGTCTACATTTGACTTCAGGTGTATACAGTACTCTAGCTATTAAAGGAATAGTTCACTCAAATTATTTACAACTAGTGATTTTCAAATTGAAATTGTGTATAACAATGCATAACAGTGACTGTAAAATATGTATTTAAGGTATGGGAGAGGCATATTTCAAGTTGTATTACATGTGGGCTACTGTCATTGGGCATTTTGTTTCACAGATCTGGCAACCCTGCTTTTGAACTGTCCTGTTCACACAACTGATTAAATACAGAATTTCAATCAACTTCTCCTGTTAGCAATTCACATCAAGTATTTTAATAATCCTTCTTATTCTATTAAAACAGGGAATTTCACATCACATATCTATAACGGTAATGAGGAATTTATTTATTTTTTTTGTTTTTTTTTTACAGCTGATGAATGATAAAAACATCCAATAGCCAATCAGAATCCACCCAGCTTTAAAGAGCTTGCTGTGTGAATGAGACTTAAATGGGAGGTGAGATGGAGGGAAAGGGTTTGAAAATTACTTGGTGAGGTCATTTTGATGAAAGGTTAGACACATTTTTAGAAGAACTGTTCACAATACGGTAAGAACTTGCATTATGAAAATAAATTATACATATTTTTATTTTATGTTGATTTAAACATTCATAAGATGCGATTTCATGTTTTCTTTTGTCTTTTGGGTGTTAAAAACTATTTGTGCATACAGAATATCCATAAAGTCACAAAGATTAAAGTGATATTCTTTACACAAGTCTTCTTTATTCTTTATAAAAATGCTTAGCCACACCTTCTTAAAACGTCTCGTTAAACACGTCCCCACATCTCTAAGTCACTGTGTGGGAAGATTTGCAAAATATCGCCCAAATGTATACGCAAAGAAAGAAGGCGTAACTTTTATTTTCGCCATGGTATTGATGACGCATTTTGTGTGTTTCGTTGCAAAAGTCAAATTACTTTATTCGTTCTTCCAAAAGAGGACACAACCAGAAAGCAGTAGTTACGTTTTATTAACAAAACTGTTCCAGAACAGTACAACCCAAATATTCAAGTGTGTGCAGCGCATTTTATGAAGGAAGGTTTCTGAACCTTGAAAGGGGCGTAACATTTCTGTAATATGCTAGAATAATTCAGCCAATCACAACACACTAGATAGCTGGCCAATCAGAGCACACCGTGCATGTTCTTGAATCGTTGTTGACACATTGCATTACACCACATTTTTTTTTTTTTTAGCAATGTCACATGAACACTTTAAAGAAGGCATGTAAGAATTTTAAATTAGAAAATGACTGATATTTGCATATTTGGCATCAAAGCACTCAACCTGCACAGTTCATCATTCTCTCAGCCCCATTTACATGGAGAGGTCATGTTTTCATTTGAAAGTCTTAGAGGTGTCTTCAAGACATGAAACATTTCTTTGATTCTAAGCTGTTTTAAATGTAGTCTCTGTAAGAAGCTAGCGGGAGCTGTCTTTATGCAGTGACAGAGGCAGAGAGAACAAAGCATAATAGTTTTTATGCTAAATCAAAAACCTTTGACAGGTTAGTGTGATTTCCCTGGTCTCTATTTCCCGCAAGTCTAATAACTACACTCAAATATCCTCCAAAAGCTGTGAATAAACAAACCAGTATGTAATATTCCAACATCTAATCTTCTCGGTAAAACAAGAAATATGGTAGTGATTAAACAAGACAATATTCAAACAATCAAAGGGTGCAGTCTGCGGGGGCTTTGGGGTGGGGTACAGTCTAGAAGCAAAACACAATTAGGATGCAGACCTTGAACGCATCAGTCATGTTTAACTGAGCGTCTGATGCTCCCACATACATTCCAGTCAGATGGTGAAAAATTATGACTGCATTAAAGCTCTTATATTAGGCCATCTCTCCTGGTACTCCCAGTATGAAGGAGGAAGGATTCCCAGGAGCCTTTTTGATCATATGCAAATGTTGTTTTTAAAATATTCTTTCATGTGGCCATGTTGTTAAGTCAGATTGCTTTACACTGAACATGAAAACCCCACTTCTAGAATGCTAAAGTAAATTCACAGTAAAAATTTGCACTCTAAAAATAATCATTGTGATTTCCAGCCACAGCATACAAATGATGCTGATGACAGCACATTTTTGCAGTGGTGTATAAACAGATTAAACAGGTCAGGGACTAGGGATGATCCGTGAGCGGGGATAAGTGGTTCTCAATTACATTACAATTGAGTGCAACAGTAGGGTTCAGGAAGTAAGATCTCATTTATTTTCTCCATTGAGAAATTGATTTTTCATGTTAACTTATGAACTTATTTCTACACAGACCTACCATGAGCTCCGAGGTTGATAATTATTCTTCAATATTAGCCAAGTCAGTGTGATTTCTACTTTATGTTGGTATTATTTTTCTTCATGCTTAATTGGGCAGAAAGGTGGCCACTCAACACTGTAAAAAGTTGGATCCACTTAATAAAAATCACTTCAGTCGGTAACACCTAAAGAAATTAAGTTTTCTCAACTTAAATGATCACATTTTATCAACTTCATTTCACCAGGTTAATCACACTTCTATTATTTGAGTTCATTCAATCCTATTATTTACATTAGTCTAACTTAATTTCACCGCATTCCAACTTAAATATATTAATTTTTACTACAGTTAGATCAACTTAAAAAAATACTTCATTTGTATTTCATAAAAAATTATGTTTCTTCAACTTAAATAATTATGTTTTCTGAACTTAATTTCACTAGGTCAATCACACAAGACTCAAATTGCTTTAGAGATATTTATTACCATTAATTCATTTATACCCTAACAGTGTTTTCCATATTACAAACTGTTGGCTTCCCAGCTAGTAGTAAATAGCAAAAAAGTTTTATCTTAGACTGGATTTGTTGAACAAAAAAATTACTAGACTTGTTAATAATATTTTTATATTCTTTCTTTTTTATATCTTCATCTTCTTTATCCTATTTTGTTGTAAAATTAGGTATCATATCTTATATACAGCACCGACTGCAACTCACACCATTGCTGTCTCCATTTTAATTTTATTTGTTCTCATATTGACTTTAGTAGTCCACATAAATTCCCATCCCAGGATGTCATACTGATAACACCGCTGCCAATAATCCTGAAGAGAGCTCAACAAGCCAGGGACATAATTCAGTCAGGCTTTCTACATTCTTGAATCCATACATATTTGTATAAATCTGAATATTTTGGAATAAACTATTTTATTTAATTACCTCATTTGCAATGCTTTATGAAATGAGTGATTCCCCTCTGAGCTTGTTGGTTTGGTTTAAGGCTTAGAAATTTTTACCAAAGAATATTTTAAATCCTTATAAAAATAAATAGGAATAGGAAAAACACTACATTGGAAACCAAGGCCACTGAAAAATGATCTTATACTGTTGTGCTCTATTCACATTATATCTTAATATGGTTACACTTTATTTAATGGTCCAATTCTCACTATTAACAAACCATTAACTATGATTTAGCCTCAATAAAGTCCCAATTTGCTGATTATTAATTGTTAGTAAGGTAGTTTTTAAGTTTAGGTTTGGGGTAGGATTAGGAATGTAGAATATGTTCATGCAGAATAAGTGCTTTAAGTACTAATAAACAACCTACATTGTCAATAATAGACATGCTAATAAGCAACTAAGTAATAGTGAGAATTGGCCACTAAAATAAAAAGTGTTACCGTTAATATAAATCTACATTCATATTAATTTGACTCATGATTTACTCTTGTTTTTGATTATAACATAAATGCACCTTACCTTTGAACTTTTCCCTCCCTGTGTTCTCAGATTGTTGAGACTAGAGGTTCAGAAGCAAATAGTGGGTTTAAAATTAGAAAACCAAAAATTCTGAATTGTTGTTCAGCCAGTGAAAGTGGTAGTAAGGCTGAAAACTAAGAGCTTCACACTATACAAGCCAGTGAGTCACAATATTTTTCAATGCTATTTACCAGAACACATTTTTATTTTCCACAGAAATTGGCAATGCTGCACTCTGAAGAAGGCCACAAAATAATTGATGCTCTTTTGGTGACCACTTGGCATACAATTTAGACAATGGCAGAAAAAAAAGGAATTATGCTACTAAACAAAATAAAAGCAGGGACAGTACAACATCTAATCAGTAGAATGTTTTATTCTAGGATGATCAAAGAAAATGATAATAAACATTAAAAAATTCTAAACACGACCATTTGAAATGATGATCGGTGCAAATGGTACACAGAACAATACCACTAGAATGTGATCCATTGGTTAAACAAATGAAAAAATGTGCTTCATTTGGTCATTATCGCCAAACAAACATGTAAAAAACATTAACTATAAAAAGTATAGCCCATTACAAATCAATCTGCCAAATAGCAATTTGACACTAAAATTATTTACATTTATTTTAATACAAATGATAAAAAGATATGCAATATGAAGGCTCATTTATCCAGATGACCTGTGTAATATATATAATTTCAGAGCGCCGAATGACACGATTGACCAGAATTTATCTGAATTAAGTATTCCAGAAAACCATGTTATAACTGCATTCAGTGCTGAATATGAAAATCTATCAAATCAAATGCTTTTCTATGAAAATTGTGCTAATCAGATTGTTCATGCTTTAATTATTTGGACAAGAGAATCGATTCGGTCAATGACATTATGAATGACCAAAACAGAAACATCTGTCTCAGAGCTTTACATTATTTACAACTGAAACTTGACAGGGGAATCCACCTATCTATTAAAGATTCATGACTTGATTTAGTTTATATACAGATCTAATATGTAAGTGGAAACAGGTCTCCTGCACTTAATGAACAAGTGTTTGAGACTGTCACACGGATGTCTTTAAATTGGTCTGTCAAGTCCGCATTTAAAATAGTTTTTTTTTTGTTGCAGAGCAGGGAATTAGACGCCACCATAAATGTGTTTTAACCTGCTTGCAACCACAAGTGCTAATAAAAAACACTCTAAGGCAATTAAATCAGCTCTTCTTCCTAACTAACTGGAGTTGGAATCAGGGGAAGGCTTTCAGGGGGACTCAAACAGGTGGAGATGCTATTCTGGGCAGTGGATAGCTCTCTCCCCCAAGCAGTGTCAGAGGAACAGAAGCAGATTTCCTGGAAGTAGATTGTGTTCTACAATAATGACAGAATTGGAGCTGTAAGGCTGTATATTCTGGCAACAGGCCCGTGCTAAACAAAAGTAGCACTCAAAACCCTGACTTCAGGCTTCACACAGGAGACCAGCAGAGGTGTTTCTAAATGTACACTCATTGTTCGCACGAATGCCCTTCTCTGTATTTCTCCTTCCCTTGAGTGCACGGCTTGGAGACTGTGGACCCTGGATCAGGTGAGCATTGAGGCCATGTTGAAACCATTTTCCATCTACCAAATAAATGAGCTTACTGCTAAGGTCAATAGACGCTCCTCTCTGATGGAGAATAAATGCGAGGTTCATTGCACTGGACACTAACACAGTGACCCAGTCCTGCTCTAATGAGTTTTTATCGACTGCAACATTGAAGTTTCCAGCTGTAACTTATCAGGGTTAGTGCATGCTTCCAGGCATACATGCTGGGCCACTTCCAATTGCGGCAATCTTCTCTCCAAATGCTGCGGCATTCTTTTCTGCTCTTCTCTTCTGCAGAATTCCTCTGTTCTGTTATCTTTAGCTTTTTTTCCTTGCCTTCTCATCTGTTCTCTTTTCTCATCTGGTCTCCTCTCTTTTTTTACACTTGTCTCATCATCTTGAATCATACTAACTAATTTCTCCATCCTGACTCATTTCATTTCATTACATTATTTCAGCACTCATTATTTTTTAGGGGGCTCGAGTTTGGGGGGGGGGGGGGGGGGGGGTTCATGTGACACACAGCAGCCACAACAGCACATTTATTTATTTTTTTTTCGAAAAATTCCCAAATGCATTAACTATATCATGAAATATCTTGATTCTCACCTTTATAGTTTATGTTGATCTATAGTGGTCGATGGTCAAAGTAAACTAATAATGTAATCTATTAACTATGCATAAAAACCTCTGTTTACTTAATGAACAAATATGGGTGTCATGCCATAAAATATTTTTTAATACGACTGAGTTTATATTTAATGTGAATTTAACATTGACGGTTAATGTGAATAAAAACGTTGCCAGTTAGGCTACTAATCATAACACTTTCATTGTACAGAAAGTGAGCAAAGAACATTTACACTGACAGTCTAGTTCAAGCACTCTCAGAAACTCCCATTAAAATCACGTAAGCTGTTTACTCTATGAAATTAATATCTGATAGATTCGTACACACATTTGCACTTTGTTGTTTCTGACGATAAATTTTGCCAGAAAGAGATATTCAGTCAGCGAGCGAGTGAAGAAAACAAAGGCATTTTGGCGATGACCCATCTGAACACCTCTGATTGGTCATTGCATCCATAAGCTCAACATCATCTTGTGATTGGTTATAATGCCCAGTGCTATTAAAACACGTCTGTCTCTGGCTTAGCGCCAGACGAGCGAACAAAGATTTTAATTTAGCAGCTGATGATATGATCATTGAACATACTAATCATGCCGGTGTAATTGTATTAAATATATATATGGAAACTGCATTCAAAATATTTGTGATTGTATATTATATTAAATATAGAAAATAATACTAGCCTATTTTTTTTTGTCTTTTGGAAAATGAACTAAAAATCCGCTTTGCTCAAAAATCTGAGGGGACACGTGCTCCTCACTTTGAATGGGCATGACGCCTCTGATTTCTTGTCTTGTCTCTTTACTACTGTAGTCTTCTATTTTTCATCCCTTCACTCATCTTGTCTTCTCACGTCTCATCTTGTCTCCTCTCTCCTTGTCTCTTTTCTCCTCATGTCTTGTCTCCTTGCCTCTTCATTACTCATTTCTCTTCCTCGTCTCATCTACTTTTACTCATCTCATTCATTTTCTCATATCCTTATCTCTTTACTTCTCTTATCTTGTCTCTTCTCTCCTCATCTCATTATTATTTATTTCTTCTCCTCTTGACTCATCTCATTTAAATTTTTCTCCTGTCGTCTAACCTCGTCTCTTTTCTCTTGTCATCGTTTACACACGGTAATTCAAACGTAGCGAATCAGCTAAAATGGGGAAATATGAATAATCAATCATAACTAGTTATGATTAATTATAAATATTTAGATCCGCTGTAAGTATTTTCTTGACCTCTCAGTGTCAACTGTCTGTCAATTGTAAGAATGTTACTTTCTTGTTTAAGGAAAATAACTTTCTTACTGTACAAAATACCCAGAGGAAGTAGCAAAAATCTGCATAATTAGGGACTTCAGTTATGAGCAAATAATGAACAACCTCAAATGTGATACAAGTAAGACTTTATTAACTACATAAACACTTAAACTAGTCTAAAACACACACGCGCATGTACAGAGGGCATAGGAAAAAGCGTTAAAGCTTAAGCAGTAAAGAGAAGTAAAAACCATGAAGCTATCATAGAATTTGATATTCAGCAGATCAGCAGGTGGTTTTTAAGGCTCTTAGCTCAGCATCTTCTCCTGGAATTCCTGAATCTAAACGAACTGACCTGATCTGGTGATCAGTGATCGCCCTCAGGATTTGAGTGAGCCAATGAGGAATGGTACATTTTGGAGGGAAGTTTTACAACCTTTTGTCCTCAGCCATATGTTTCACATCTGGCCTTGATTGGATGTTGATGAAGAAACAATTAAAGATTCTGGTAACACCAATACATTCTATAGGTGCCAACATATAATATATGAACATTTAGACCATTAAAAATGCAGCTGAAAGATACCAAACATGGCATACCTGTGACCTCTGTACACAATTGTATGTAATTCTAAAATGTTAATTTAAAAGAGTTTGTATCAATACATAAGTGAAACACTTTAAGAGGAAATATAATGAAATGGGGAAATTGGGTACATGTTCCTACATTTCTCAAGTGGTTATATCTAGAGGGAGATATAATTAGGATGGACTGTATAGTGCAGGGGTACATTTGTCTGTTTCAAAGTGAATTTAGAGTGAAAACTCTGCATTCCTTCGAGGTCTTGAACAAACATATCTTGATATGTGTCTTTGTTACCATGATAGCAAGAGGCCTGTTCTGCCTTTTTTTGAGGTCATAGCTGCATTTCGGGTCAAGGGTCCCTACATTTGGTTAGATAAGGGGACGTTAGATATTATTTGTTACATGTAACAAATAGTTGTGTGTCTGATTGGTCCAAATGCTACACAGAACTGTTCACATTTGTTTCTAAATATGTGAATGTATAAAATATAAGCCAGCTCAAAGTGCACAGAGCTACTGTGAAAGACCATGTTCTTGTGCGTGGAATGGCAGAGGCAGGACAAAGACTTCAACCTGACTTGAGCAGATTTCCTGTGGCCACCATAATCAGTTCAAAAAAAGTTCAAAGAACAGCAAAAGAAGAGTGCAAGATAATCTTGTGTAGAACTGCAAGACTGCCGCGAGAGGGTTTCTCTTTTGAGAGTATAAATTGTTTTTGGTAGATTTTTCTCTCTCTCTCTCTCTCTCTGTCTATATATATATATATATATATATATATATATATATATATATATATATATATATACAAAACATGGGGTTACACACATAGTTTGAATATTTTTACACATGCTAGCATGACAAAAGTTACAGTATAAATTCGTTACCATATCAACATTATATGGAAATATAACCATAGTAAATATTACAATTCTGGTTTAAGAAAACTTTTAATCTCCATTAAAAATTAATCTCTAATTTTTTTCATTCATTTAAAATGAGACAAATTGCTACTATTTTAATCTCCAATCTGTTATTTATCAGTACAGATCATTTTTTAATGCTTCGATAACTAGCAGAAGACATTAACCAGTTTTAAATTTCACTTGCACAGATGGGGCACATTATAAGACTACGTTACAATGTGCTATTCCATGTTATTTACACTATTTACTTTAATGAATTGTAATGAGTAACAACAACGAGAAACAGGTGAATAAAGACTTACATTCAATGTTTAGACAGTTTAATGTTTAGACATGCAAAGCATTTTTTCTCATTTATGTAGGTCCTCCCAAGCACTGAGTTCAATGTGTTCACTGTCAAACTCTAAAATCAGATTATATTTCATTCTTAAAAAATGCCACTATTTTATTTGAAATACAAAAAAACATTACTTCATTTTATTAATAAATATTTTAGCTTGTCATGTATATTTTTTCCATTCGATCAGATAACATTTCTCATGTTATTGCTCGTCATATGCTCATGTTACAACATGCCCCTCAGATGTTACAATGTCCCCCACCTATGGGGCATGATGTTACATTTCACTTCCAATTTTTTTTAGGGTAGATAAAGAAAAATGTATACATTGTAATTATGAAACAAAGAGACATATTTATACTAGACAAGTGTAAAATTACTGTGCATAAATAATATTTATATTCTGAACCCCATGTGGATGTACACAAACTGAGAAAGTCAAAAAGTGTTACTTTGTGCCCCGCTCTCTTACAAAATAAGAGAAGAGATTAGAAGAGACAAAATAAGGTGAAAGCAGAGAAAAGATGAGATGAGAGAAGTGAAGAGGTAGGGTGAAACTAAGTAAAATAAACATATTTCCTGAAACCATCATAAATTTTTTCAAAACACAAATCCAGACCTTCAAAGTAAATTCACAGAACTAACCCTAACTATATATATATATAAATTCATCAAATTTAGGTGTGATTTCTTTTGATGTGTTTATTGCAAAATATTTACTACTTACAATAAAGTTTGCGATTGTTTGATTTTGCCAGAAGAGTCATGAGTTCTGTGAATTTACTTTGAAGGTCTGGATTTGTGTTTTGAAAAAATGTATGATGGTTTCAGGAAATATGTTTATTTTACTTAGTTTCACCCTACCTCTTCACTTCTCTCATCTCATCTTTTCTCTGCTTTCACCTTATTTTGTCTCTTTTAATCTCTTCTCTTATTTTGTATTCTTTTATTTTGGTATTCTGTTCACAACTAAACTCCCTCTTCTTCATCTCTGTCATCCTGTGTTGTTTTCCCCATCCTGTGATACCTGTTTTATGGTGTTCTTCTCTCTTCAGATCATCTCTGTCAAGCTATTCATGCTTGTCACATAATGGCTGAAATTACAGAAAACCACACTGAGTGTACGTGTCTCAGCTCAACTGGTTCAAAGGGTTAGCCACTGAGGTAACATTCAGTCAACCGTGATCAAACAAACCTGACAGCCATATTAATCTTTCCTTATGTCCACCCCAACAGCGCCACTGAAACAGAAAAGACAAGCCTAAAGGACTGTTTGGACCTTTCACTCAGATAGCTGATGTCTTTCTATAATAATAAACAGCAACAGCTCAACTGGCTAGTGCGCTTCATCCATTATAGTTACAGGAGAATCCAACCGTAGGATGTGTGATAGAAAAAAAGAGCTGTGTTTGTATTGTAACAATAGGATGTTCCCTTAGGATAATCACAATCATTTTGGTATGTACCACCAGACACATTAACTGAGTAAGTCAAATACACTATTTAAAAGTAGCAGATGACTTTCCTCCCAAAAAGTGCTAAAAAGGGCGATGACCGTATTTGGCTGCACATTTAACCTCAGTATGTCACGAGAGATTCAGCGACCATTTAACCTCTGATCCTGATATGCAACCCACACAAAATTGATCAATTTGGAAATGGACTGCAGTGACCTTGGATTTTCAGATAAAAACACAGGTGTTCCCCATGCACTGCAGAATCTGCTTCCAGCTCAGCTGCCTTTAATTACCCCTGCAAGTCGGGTCATTGTCTTTCCCTCCATCTCTCTCTCTCTCTCTCTGCACACACACACACACACACACACAGATGTTCACACCACTGAATCACTCAGGATTCATTAGTTCTAGAGGACAAAAGTTCCTGTAACTTCGATAGAAGTAAGTCACTTTTCTCATGAATATTCATTCCCGGTGTCACAGGGGTGGGGAGTCGAGGGGATGTCATGCCTCAGCTGCTGGTTCATTTCACAGCACTTATTTAGGGACTATAAGCTATATACAGAGTCTATAATGAAAGACCAGACACTCAGTGAGGCTCAAGAATCTGAGATGACTTGTGAAAATTGTTCTTATTCGCATTTTTCTAATCTGATATGATATGACGAGAAAAAAAAACAATGTTAGTCTATGTTTTGGGGCTAAATTGGCAAACAATTTAAGCTTCATATTTGAATGGATTCAGCAGAAAATATTTTGTTTTTTAAAAGCTATTCCATGCAACCACACTGCTGGACCAGTACGATCAGTGTAGTCTGATTTCAGATCAAATCACTCTTACAAACTAGAACTTTCTGGTGAATCAAAAACATTAGACATTAATAGTCACTGTTCTGTTACTTATTGTGACACTACTGCATAGTTCTACATCATGAGTTTATTCAGTGATGTTTTGTAAAAATGAAATGTAAAACTGATAGGGCTGTCAAATCGATTAATCACACATCCGAAATAAAGTTTGTGTTTACATAATATATTTGTGTGAACTGTGAATATAGCCTGTTTATATAAATACACATACATGCATATACACAGAACACACATTTTATTTTGGATGTAATTGTGATCAATCAATTTGACATCCCTAAAAAATGAACGAATACATTTTGTTTTGATGAGCCGATTAGCATTTCTTGTATGATTTCTAAATGCTTTTATAATCACAGATTTCATAAATATAACAATTATGAAAAGATAATTAATATGATATACCATACAAAATTTTTATTTATAAATATTTTTAATTTATTTAAAAAAAGTTATTTTGTTAAATATTATTTATTTTTCAAAGTCTGCAACCTTTCTATTTTTTAACATAAAATCCACGTTTTAATCCCAGATTTTCAGTGAGGCCTTTGACTCTCTGTGTACGTACTGTATATGTGTTAAATAAAAGCAAGTCCTGATGTCTCAAATATTCAAAAGTCACCACACACTCTGTAAAAAGCAGTTGAGGGAAAGACCTTGGCACTTCATTCAACATCAACAGTATTCTTTCTTTCTGTATCCTGCAAATCAGACCACTTCCTATTTACTGAGTAATTACTGTTGCAGAAGCGAACATTTGATAGAATGATATCCTTGGTGGTAAACATTAGTGTCCTAGTTTTCAAGGAGTCTTAAAAAATCTTTACTCAGAAGTCGTGTCTGCTCCTCTCAATGCGGCAAACTGTCTACAGAGCATGCTTTAAATTTCCAAACCAAAAGCGTATGAATATGAAAGTGATGTGGGGAAAGAAAAGAGCGCAAAAGATTGAGAAGGATTTTATTTTACCTCTAAAATCATCTAAAATATAAATTATTCTATTTATGCTACATCAAACATTTTCACCACCCAGTGTGAAGTATTTAAAAAAGGTCAAGAACTGCTTATCACTGCAACTTATAAAAAAAACTAGAACTTCTTCATTTTTACCTTTTTGCTACTTCGTTAATAGGAAACAGCAAGACAGATGCTTTTATTCAACGCGATTCTCTGAGAATCGAAACCCTGACCTTGTCCATCTGCAGTGGTCGAGTGAACTCACAATAACTGTCAATACAGCTGACTCTTCAGTCACATTTCAACAAAAAATGCTTCTCTTCATTCATTTAACTCTAGATCTCACACTTAACATTGAGTCACTTGTGTATATATAAATAATCACTTCCACACTTACAAGTCCCTTGTGTTCACTGTCTCAAGTCATCTGTAGCAACAAAATATGTTCTTCTATAGTGTGGCAATGTGACAGTTGTAGTGTATTATAGCAATTATCATTGATTTATTTTGCAGTCTCTAATCAAAAAACTGTATCAGGGGTGGCCAACATTGGTCCTGTTTTGCGCCAACCTTGACGATAACTCTCCTGTCTGTAGCTTTCTACTTACCCTTAGACCTTAATTAGCTAGTTCAAGTGTGTTTGGGTTGGAGGAGGTGAACTCTGAAGGACTGACGCTGGCCACCCCTGCACTGTAGGCGTTTCTCAATGTCAAGGATACTTCCTTGGTAGGACTGATCCTTCCAAGTCACTTCCTTCAGAGGCTAGGTGAGACTCCTCTTTAGCATACGGAGAACATGTAAATGGAACAGGCTAGCAAGTGCACGTAATTGCGTCATTACGTCAGTGAAAAGGTCCGTTTGAATAACTCTGTGAATGGTATCATTAAATTACTTTGGACAACTTAACTAGTTATTTATAAAAGAAATGCCGATGACGCAACCAATTGTTAAATGACAGGTCCGTTTCAGTTAACCATTTCTATTTGTATAATTTACAATATAAATACGGTAGTAATTTGTGCTGGCATTTAAACGTCAAACTTTACTTATATTTACTACAGTTATAACAAATGTTTGGTAATGTAAATAAAAAAATTTTAACTAACGTTAGCAAAGTTGCGCGCATAGTGATTTGATAGCGCGAAGAGCGCGAAGGATACACATATGCATCCTTTCCTGTGTATGGGATATTCTTCGAACGAAGGACTCAGTCCTTGGTTGAAATTCCGAGGATCCTTGACATTGGAATAGTCCTTCGACGGATGTCGATGACGTAGCATCCTCGAAATACTCGCTTCCGAGGATCCTTCATTGACATTGAGAAACTCCTTGTATCTTTTCAGATACATATTCTCCCCATTAAACTATTTGCTTCCAGGTTATTCTAAATTATGAAAACATCAGCTAATGTAAATGCGAATTTTGTGAGATTTTGCAATGTTCTTCTCCAGAGCCCTAAGTTGCCAAATATTTTAAATCACAGTGTTGTTGTATCGTAGAATAATGATTGCTTTTAATCATTAGTTTGATATGTTATATAGAATAGTTAACTCATATTTTATGGCATTATAAATTAATGACAACTGCCTGGCTCAGCTGGAGCTATGGTGTGTGTGTGTGTGTGTGTGTAAAGTTTCTTCTCCTGTATTTCTGAAAAGTTTTAATCACGTCCCTCTTTCTTCCAGAACATATCTACTGTCCTTTTTAATAAAGGGACAGAAAAGCACATAAATAAACAATTGTGCTGTGAGTGGAGCCAATATAAACAAAAGTCATGTGATAGTAGAATGCTCATAATGCTTGCTTAGAGGTATTATGAGTAACACACTTTCAAACATAACGTGTCTATTCAGTTGACTGAACTCTGTCTTCACAGAACAGTCTCGACACACCAGAGTCGTCAGAACACCATGAATCCATTTTCCAAACCGTGTTTTTAGCTTGTCCTGAATCACTAGGGTGCACCATAATAAGTGTTTATATTCGGACTAGTTTAGATTGCTTCGGGGGTACCGCAGCGGAGTAACCCAGTACCTTTGTGATTCTTCATAGACATAAACAGAGAGAAGTAGTTCCGGCTACGATGTTCTTCCGCAAGATGCAAGCAGTTCTGTTTATTAACCGCTAGAGCGTCAAAAGTTCCCTACCGCAGCTTTGACTGAAGGTGCGTTCCATTCGACAGGGTCCCTACGCAGTGTTCACTGCTCCCTACTCCCTGAGCACGGTATATCAGTTGAAGTGGACTTCACTGACAATAACCGCTCATTTGGAACGCCCTGCAAACTTCATCAAAGAAAGTCAATGATGGGTTCGCGCAGATTATGATGTAACATAAATATATAGGACTACATTCATATTTTAGTTTTTATTTACAATCACATTTAAAATATGTGCACTATACAATAAACAAAGAAAAAAACATTGAGTATTATATAATGAAAAACGTATGTTTATTATACACTTTAATTGACTATTGCTGCTATTACTTGATTATCATCAGAATTGAAGTACTGCTGTAAATGTTATGCAAATAGAAAAATAAACTTTTATTTGGTTAACTGTGTATATATGTGTTTTAATAAATGGTCATTTAATTGCATAGTGGTCTCGTGCGCCTTATTCCCGCGCACAGCCGTATAAACACTGAGGTAAATAAAGTAAAATAAAGAAAAATGGCAGAGCCTCATCTGCTTCTAGTCGCTTTTACATTATCGTACCTTTTTACAAACCGTAATGAATATGAACGAAGACAGCGAAGACGGCCGTTCTGACTGGGGATGACGTACTGCGCGCAATGACAGTTGGGGGATAATCGCTCTCCACTTCCTGTGAAGTGATGTATCGATGTTCCCTTATTCCCTGTGCCGTGCGCAGTGCCCTTCGAACTGAACATGTTCGCTCCCTTCGGATTGGAATCTCACTTAAGATGGCGGAATACCCTGTGAAGTCCACTTCACAGTCCACTTATGGTCGAATGGAACGCACCTTGAAAGTGCTGCTGCTCTCTGCGCTCGCTTGCAGATGCAGAGAGATGCTCGCACTGGGAAAGAGAGACCTCGTGCTCGTACGGCAGCACAAGAGAGTCTCAGAGACTTGATAATGATTGCCCAAAAAGTCGCTAGATTAGTCGCTAATCTCTTTTTTGCAAAATAGTCGCTAAATCTAGCGACAAAGTCGCCAAGTTAGCAAGCACCACCTTCAACCGTCTTGCAAGTGTTGATAGGCTATTACTCGTGAGGTGTAACCAATCAGATAGCGCAGTAGGCGGGACATTGAGCAAGTCTGCAGAGTGGTGAATACAGAGAGGCTGTGCTGCAGAGCAAGCAAAAGTAGCGCATTTTAAAATAAAATTGACTTTAATCAAATCACTGATCCGTGATAAGTTTTGTGATCCGTCTCGCCACTAGTGTAGTAGCACTGATCACTTTGAGAGGGGGATGAATTTATCCCCACCAGGGATAAAAATAATTCAGCAGAGGCAGGGATACAATGACCAGAAAGGGGGAAATCCCACGCATCCCTCCCTGCAAATCGCACCCTCTGTTGTGTGTGTGTGTCTGTCTGTGTGTATGTGTCTGTGTCTGTGTGTGTGTGTGTGTGTGTGTGTATACATTTCAACTTAACATTTCTTCCTATACAGTAGGCTACAAAAATAATTGACAATGGAACCATTAAAGAGCCGGAATCATTACAAAGAATCAGAACCACAATTCCATACAGTTCACTTGTATATTTTAAATCCTGTAGGGCTAAACACATTTTCCTCCCTCACACACGTTATGACTGATTACATCTTGTTGTTTAAACCTCTTGGGGTTTACTTTCCGGAGAGAAGAGCTGTGAGTTGCAGAACAGCTGCTTTTATTCATTATTTGTAACTGTAACGTTAGATGTGTGAGTTTTTTTCTTTTCTTTCTCCCACACAGATTAAATCCTCGAGGGAAACAAGTCACATCAACATTTGCATTGACTCCAAAGAAACAGCGAGACGTCAGTGGTGCCTCGGCAACATCCAGAGCTGGAGTCTGAACTCTGCAGCACTTTGGACAGATTCACACTTATACACGCCAGTATAATTTTATTATCTGTTTAAAATGAGGTAAAACAGCCCATGAACAATGACATAATCCGATAAGGTAGTCTCTCCTGATCTACATTAGTCATAATATCTGTGAAGCTGATTCATCGCAGTCTAAATAAACCAAAAAATGCGGTTTGCCTCATGTGTATGCTGGCTAGAAAGAGCGAACAACCTCGAAACCATTCAGAAGTCTGTGTTTCTGCATTTAAAAGACCGGTTGAAACAATTTAGGAAATGTATTAGCATCTACTTACGCAGATGTAAAGCAACAGGCAAGATGAGGCAGGCGTTGCAGAGGAGAGGCGTCATCCTGAACAGATCCCAGGGCACAGAAACTGAAGAGAGTTCAGACAGATGTGTGTTCATTTAATAGAAACTCGGAGCTTCAGCTCGCATTGCGCGGGAGTGATGAATGATTCACTAGCGCGCGCGCGTCTTGTAGTAAAGGGGAGGAGGCTGCTGGAACAGAGCTTTAGCACAACTTTCCACTTCACTCACGCTGATCTACATACACTTCCATTAACAAGTCATCAGCAAACTTTACATAACGCTAACGTCAGTAGTTTACGTACATAGATATTAATATTTAAAAATATTTTACGTTACTTGAGTGTATATTGACTAATGCTCTGTAATAAATCTACTAAAATTACACTAATACTGCAGATTCGGTTCCACTTTATTTTAAGGTGTCCTTATTACAGTCAGAGTAATTATACTTCATTTAAGCAGGAATATTATTGAACATGTAATTATTGTATGGTTCGAATTAGGGTTAATTGCATGTAATAATGCATAATTTATTACCATAATAAATACATGTAATATGTGTAACAAAGGACATTAAAATAAAGTATTTCCATAGTTTATATCAGGTTTAATTACATAAACATATGTTTATAATAGATTTTGTATGTTGCACATGCAAACACACTTAGATATATAGATATTATATACTGCATTTAATGTATATATAACTGATGGATGGATATCCTATGTTCACAAGTTTTAAAAACAATTCATAAGGACAAATTACTATTACTAACTGGCACTTACATGCAAATAAAATGTTTGACTGCAGTTTATGAAATTATCCTTTTTTTTTGTTTTATGCATCTTATATTTAGTAGATTGATTTTTTTCTCAAGCATTTATATTTTCATCTCTGTGATTTTATTCATGTTTGTCTTTTCATAAATACTTACATTTTATCCATATTAAATGGTGTAAGGAGGTGCCACAGATTATTACAATTAACCAGGTATATGGAAAAGAAAACACATGGAGTCTAACTGAACACTGAACAAGGTTTTCTTTTTTTATTCCAAAACGTCTAGGATGAAAGAAATAAGTGTAAAATATACAACAGAATTGCATTCACAAGGAACAAAAATCAGAACACAATGGGAAAAAATTACAGACAATTAAATTGTCATTCACAACCTGCAATGCAAATCTCTTGACGGGAAAAAGGTCTGTAAGCCTCAAAAACTGAAGGCATTGTGTATTAGTATAGTATCCCCAACATCATCAGACCGGTCTAAAACAGCATCGAAAACAAATTCACCTTGCACTGCAACAAAATCTTAAAACTGACAAGAGGACGTTTTCAACCTGACATAACTTAAAACTGAATCAAGACAATCTATTCAATCACAGGTCAACTTTGCTGGACACTATACCATAGAAGAAAGAGAAATGAAGATGAAATGGGAATAATCCAGGTGGACAAATCTTGAACAAAAGTGGGGTTTTGAATTGGTAAAAAGGTTAACTATGTTTGAATACATGGCTCTCACCATTAGCATGCAAGCATGCCGAGTTTAATATATCCTTATTAGCGCCTCAAATTTACCTTGAATTACACAGCAGGCTCATGTCCGTTAAAGAGCTTTTTTTTTTATACTTATGAGAAAAAAGCAAAAGAGGACACATTGCCTACACCCTGTAAACATTTCCTAATAAGCCACACTGACTGCTGCAAATGGCTATGGATAGCATATGCACAGCTCTAAAAATAAAGACGACAGGGGAACAAATAATGTGTTAACATGAACACAGTCAGCAGGGCCGGCACTTCCTCATCGCATTAGCATGAAACTTGGGAGGAATAAATGGCTGAAAAAATTAACTCAGATCACAGTTTACAAAATGTTTCAGTGACAAACCTGTCCATTCCTAACTTCAATTCCGTGTTTTACTGCAAAAGAAAATTTGCTTGGATATAAGCCACACACCCCAATGTGGCGCCCAACGTTGGGTCAGAGGACCCGATTACCAATATTTGATACGCAACAGTCTGATAAGGCACTTTCTTACTGTTCTTCCTTTATCAAAGGCCAAGACCAAAAAGTCCTTCTTAATGAAAAAAAGGGTTCTCAATCTAAATAAAATACAATCAACTAACCAGAACAGAGCAGAAAACAGGCATTTCTCCTCCACTTCCTCCAACACTTTCAAATATTTGGGTGATGCAATACAGAAAAACAATTTCACAGGGAAAGTTTTTTTCCCCCTGTGAAATTGTTTTTTAATAAGAGCCTTGTTGAATTTAGTGTAGTGTAATTCTGCCGAAAAAAAAAAGAAAATTCACAGCAGCAGCATATAAAATTAGAAAGAATACACAAACGCCTGCCCTCTAAAGACTTACAGATGTACTGCAAGTTACAGACTCAAGGTTCCTTTCGAAGAAATTCTAAATAACTATGTTGTTAGCATTCCTTGGTAATGTAATAAGCCCTGTTACATATTTTACAAGTCTCTGTTGATTGAAAAAACATGGTATCAACTGTGTGGGTACATTTTTTGCAGCTGTCCATAAGTTTCACTGTTTGAACTTTTCAAATCCCGACAGCATTAACAGTTGAGTCAGATAAGGATGAGTGGCCTATATACAACCTTTATCGATAACCAACAGGGCTAATATTCACGAGGTGACGATAATGTCTCAATGACTGCAGCGTTCAAAGAAATAAAAAGAGAAAAAAGCAGCGCAGCCAGGAAACCAGCCTTTCAGAAGAAATCTGGAGTGTTCATGTTATAGTTTTCATTCTCTTACGCTCTCCAGTCTTGTTCCTGATGTGTCAAGAATGAAAGCAAAAAAAAAAAAAAGTTGTGGTCTCCTGGCATTGAATGCATAATGAAAATAACTGAAGTCGCCTATATGTCCCATTCTGCATTCATGATGGTTCTGCATACAAACTAAGGATTTTCTTACATGCAGAAAAATCTGAAAGGAGGGACCGATAGGGAGAGATGAAGTCCAGAACTGCCAATATATCCTAAGTCCAAGCCTGGACTACAACTCCCAATAGTGCTTCTGAGAGAGCCAATAAGCTGCAGAGCACAGATAAAGCAAGTGAACAACAGGGTGGTATGAGGTCGTGACGGTCGTCTTTGAGACTGCAGAGTGATGACTGAGGGGTTGTGAAGGTGTCAGCTGCATCATCCGGAGGGGCTCTAGTGATTGACCAGGCCCTGCAGCATCATCATGAGGCGCCGTGCGCGCTTGCTCAGAGGGCTGTGGGCGTCCTGCTGCAGGAAGTGTAAGAGCTTCTGTCGTACCTGGGTCAGCACTGCAGACATGTGGTCTCTGGTGACTGGATCGCCATGGTCCAGGTTCATTACAGCATCTTCAAGATAACTACACAAGAATGATAGAAAGGGGTCAGGTTTGGGGGGGGGGGGGGGGGGGGGGTCTTTCTGCAATGACGCACATTCTAAAGTCTCTGTATATTCTGATGAAGCAGATTTTTCATATATGGAAAACATTTCATATTATTGCAGATATCTAAAAAGCATGACATTTAAACTATTTCCTTTCTGCAGCTTTTTATGTCACTAGTAAAAGGTTTGTGGGTAAGCTTCCATGAGCCTTCATGAGCAAAATTGACAGATTTCAAATTGCATACTTCAGAACAAGAGCCTTTTATATGAATGGGAAACCAAAAAAAAAAAAAAAAAAAACGCTTTCTCCAGGCATTTAGTTTCTTGACGTACATCTGTAAAACATATGCTAACGTCATCATATCCTTCATGAAATCATCTGCGTTATGAAGGAGCAAATGTTTTCTCTCACGTCGGACTAACTGGAGGCACAATTTACATCATTTATTTTATCAAAGTGTTTTTGCAGGAAGGCTAAGTTCCTTTAATCTCTCCTGTTACGATCACCAGTTTGCCTTGAAGCCAATTCTCATTAATATTAGAAGCACTTTGCACTGGGCCGGACCTCTAACAATGTATTAATATTAAATTCAAAAAGTGTAAGAGGTCCAAGGCTTTCAAAGTTGAATTTGCAGCAGTCATTACTTCAGTGTCACATGATCCTTCAGAAATCGTTCTAATATGCTCATTTTAAAAGACAAGGTGCTAACTGATGTTGAAAATAGCTGTGCTGATTAATATATTTAGGGGATCTGTGATCAATTTATTCAGGATGTTTTGATAAAAGTGTTACTATTTATGATAGAAATCTTTTGTTACATTGTAAATGTCTTTTAAACCTTTGGTTCATGAAAATATTAATTAAATATATATGAAAAAAAAAAAGAATGGTAGTGTATGCGGCCAGCACAAATCATTCATTCCAGTCGTCAAACACAAATCTGCTGTTTTTTTTGACAGCTGTGCTAATAGAACATGACTGTTATATCTTCAAGCTATTCTGGGCTAAAGCTTTTTTTGGTTTTCTCTCCAAGTCCATCAGGGATTATGAAATGCCACCTGTCTGAAAAACTATCTGGGAATTCTCTCCATCTGCCTTTTAAAATTAACAGACTGGTGTATGATACCACCAGAGACTTGAGCTTCATGTTGCACAGATGTCATCTTAATTACCTTACAAGCGATCATTAAGTTAAAGCTTCCGATTAAGAAGAAGAAGAAAAAAAAAGTAATACAATGACCTTAATATACACAGGACTTTGCAGTATAGTCCTGTCCAGATGGCTAAGCTTTCAAGCCTCATAGCAATTTGCTCTATTTTCACATGTGTAGGTCTTGTTCCAATATATTTAAGCCCACAGTGCTGTTATCTCAACTATAATCTACTGGCCCAGAGAGAGGTTACATTCCCGGAACACAGAAATCAATGTTCACATCTTGTATTCTGCTAACCTTTATTTGAGAAGATAAAAGGTGATGTTTTGCAGTTAAGGACCGCTCCCGGAAAAAATCAACCAATCAGAGCTGCGGTCCGTAACTTTGTTTGTGTTCAAAATGCAGAAAAATGTATATAATAAGCGAGTACACCATGAATCCATTTTCCAAACCGTGTTTTTAGCTTGTCCTGAATCACTAGGGTGCACCTATAATAAGTGTTTATATTGGGACTATTTTAGATTGCTTCGGGGATACCGCGGCGGAGTAACCCAGTACCTTTGTGATTCTTCATAGACATAAACAGAGAGAAGTAGATCCGGCTACAATGTTCTTCTGCAAGACGCAAGCAGTTCTGTTAGTTAACCGCTAGAGCGTCAAAAGTTCCCTACCGCAGCTTTAGTGTGAATATTAATTGGGTCATAACAGCATTCTTTGGTAATCTAATGGGAGCGTCTGAAATGTCTGAATGAAAGTTCAGGAATGTTTATGAATCAGGCACCATACAACACGTTTATTTTAATCAATAAGTTTGACCACAATGTTAATTAATATTCCCAAGCAAAACCTTCACTTTTCACTTCACCTCACCTCACCCTAACCCTACTTTATTCCTGTGATGGCGAAACTTTTTTACCTTTTTCTTTTTTTACTTTTTAATGGCAGATATTAATTCCGGTGCTAAAAATTGATCAAACCTAAAGCATAAAATAACATCCTTATGTCCGTGCAGAAAGAGGACAGGCTTACAGATGGTAATGGTTATGTACATATGGGCGAATGAAACGCTAGTATTTTAGAGCGCAGTTCAGAGATAGGACTGGCAGACAGAGCAGTTTATAGCAGTAAAGGGACTTGGCAGCACACAGGCAGAGCATTACTCTGTGATTCACGGGAGTTGGTCCCTTTCCCCACAGCAGAGAACTCTAATGCAGCCCTGACTGTAGAGCACCTTAATAACTGCAGCCCAATGCAGCACTGCCACAGAAGCGGATGTCCCATTCACCACAAGGTCATCCAAAGAGGAATTAAAGAGGAGAAAGGGATGATGTCTTGAGTCTTAAAGCATTAATATCATGTGATATGAAACTGCATTTTGCCCTTGATCACGTACAACATACAGAGGGCTATAAATAAATACTTAAGTGTTAAATCATTAATAGCACGGTGCTGTGCATGCTCTTGCATACTCATTTAAACTGAGAGGGGTGCTGAAAGAATAATTTCCATATAAAGGACACATGAGAAAAAAAAAAAAAAGTAGTATAGAACGTGACTATAGTGACTGAGGGATTTGAAGGGAACAAACCTGATCTTGAGTTCTGTGCGTGTGCTCAGGTTGGTGGAAAGCTGCTGGATGAGAGACAGAAGGACGGCCTGATGCAGTGGACAGGGCTGCTGGCCAAATACTTGCTGGGAGTCAATGGTCTCGCACACATACAGCACCAGATTCAAGTCTGCTGCGGATAAAGCCTGCAAGAAAAAGCACAGAGAGCAGTCTGTGAAAAAAACAGGTCTCAAATAGACAGACGATAGTAAAAGGACACATCTCATGTCATATCACCACTGGCAATAAAACAGTTTGGTTTCAATTTTCAGGACTAATTACAGTGATTCCCTACAACCACTAAATTGACACAAAAATGCAAATTGATGTAATAGATTAACAAGTTATAAATATGAAGAGTATACTTTAATAACAGTTACTGCAGGCTGACTGTCAGTACTTATGTTAAGACATATCCTTCCAAATGCTTAATTTGGCTATTAGTGAATTGCAATGCTTAACTTAAATCTCTACAGACCAATTCCCATAAATGCTATCCGTTACACAAAATGTAAACCATTGTCTGGTTATACAATGTTAATATAATACATTTATTTTGTGATTTTATAAGATTCTGATGTTTTACAATACACATAATAGTTATTGTGAGGAAAGACCAAAAAAAAAAAAAAAAAAAAAAAAAAAAAAAAAAGTGGAAAGATACATGTATTAGAACCGAACTGTCACATTACGGACCCCTAATCCAGAAGGGGATGCCTGCAGCAATGCAACGCTTTTTGATAACCACCCACCGCGAAATGTAGCTATGTGCTCATGTATCCTACCTCTCTCATTCGGCACAAATCCAAATATTCTATATTTGCGACGTAACGCATCTGAATGCTAAACTATTACTTAAGTAAATTATAGGTTTTTAATTCAGTCGCATTCCAACGGTGACACAAAGGCGGGTGTGCTGATGTTTGGTTCACTGTATTTTATTTTGATAAAGTACCAACTGCGCTATCAAGTTAGCAATACTGGAACTGATGTGTTTTGAGTGCGTGCACACTGGCGCGATCACTTCAACCATTTCCTTATACCAGCAGCTTCAACTTTAAACACTTATTGTCATAATAATGCATCACTGTATAAAAGGTCTGCTTTTATTTGTGTACACTCAATGAAAACAAAACATTGTGCTTTTGTAAAATAAAGAAAACAAAGGATGTCACTTTCTGCTATTTGAGTTACCTTTCTGTGAACAAATTAAGCGCGTCACAAAAATTAATTGAAACTCAGCATATATAGGCTACGTTACGTGTCTCACTGTTTTATTTGTACTACTGTCTGTTCCACATAAATGAAAAAATTCCAAGCATAGTAGATTTTTTTATTAATTTATTTCTCCTGTTGTACCAAAATTGTATCGAACAGTTACCCCCAAAGCGAAGTGCGTACTGAACCGTGACATCTGTGCACCATTACACCCCTAATTTATATACATTTGAATTATTAAATAATGTGGCTTAAAAGACCTATTGACCGAAGTTTATCTAATCAAAGCTCCCCTATTAACCATTTAAAGACCTAAAAACACGATAACAAAAGCATGATACAGGCTGACTTGAGAAATATGACATATATGTGTGTGTGTAGCCATCAGTAACTGACCTGTTGGAAGGCCTCATTGAGCTGGCCCTGCTGTAGTAACTGTAGTATGCTGGCCTGCTGGGCCTGGTAGTCCAGATGTGCAGAGGGTACAGGTGTTCCTGCGGCCGAGCGCATGGCCTGCATGATGCTGGAGGTGACAGCTGCCTGCTGCTCCTTCATGGCCAGACTCACCTCTCCCTTCACTATGCGCTGTACCTGCGTCAGGATTGAGTCCTGCAGACTGCAGAAAGGACAGACACCTTTAGTCTACACAAATTTTATTATAAGACAGGATACTTCCTGAAAAATTAAAAAACATTTGTTTGTAATTTATCAACGAAGATTCCATTGACAAAGAACATTGTATTGGTTTAGACTAAATTTTGAATGAACTGGAACTACCGCACTGTAATGTAAATCTCAATGTGAAAAAAAACAATACTTTGCTCCATTTTGGTTTCAAATGCCACAGTGATTTAATCCTGAATTTAATACTAGATACTCTATATTGCAATTGTGTGGGAGGGAAACAAACCAGCTTTATTGATAGAAATTAAACCCAGGATTAGGCTGGGTGCCACACCTGCCAATCAATTTGCAAAGTACTCAATGCAGAGCTCCAAAAAATGCTTTCTCTGCATGAACTCTTAAATCAATCGCTTCTTCTATTCATGAAATGAAGTTTTCCATAAGGAAAGACATACAAGAAGAGAAAGAACAAACGATTGATGCATTACTCCTTTCCTTATATTGATTTCTGACAAATAATGGATGAGCTTTGTGCTGGCCTTACTTTCCCACGATCATGTGGAGCTGACGCTGGACGTCAGAGCACACGCTGGCCGTCACAGTGGTGGCCAGCTGGTCTTGAGAACTCTGGAGCGTGTCCATCATCTGTTGCAGCTGACCAATCACGGGATCCCGTGCATCCTGGTCCTGCTGTTTCCTGTTCTTAATGTGTGTCTCCAGCTGTTGGATGTCTGTGGAAGAATGTGAAGTCATTAGATATTTAGTTACAGCAACATATTACAACACTGCTTAAAGCAAAAGAGTTTTATTAATTAGCCTGCATTACAGATGCATGATGTGCAAACAGGCTTTAGAGCATTCAACAATCTGCTAGATTCATTCATATGCTCCACTTATTTTTTCATTACCATAAACAAGCAAAACAAAGTCAGATGGGATCATTCTTACACTCGTGTGTTCCCTGTTTGAAGCTGTCATTGATTTGCTGAAACATGGACTGGCAGCCTCTCTCAAACACGGGCAGCACAATGCCCTGGAAGGTCTCTTTGTAGGCTGACTGGATGGGACCCTGCATGGCCTCAGCTGCAGCACGGCCGATAGCATCCGTAGTGTTCTGGGAATTAAAGAATAGGACAAAATTAGAAGAGTTATGAGTAATCCCCAGTTTGTGCCTGTTCTGTGTTCCACCACCAATTATAAAGTGCTACATTTGTGCATAGAAGTTGTTGCATTACTTTTGAACTGCTCAGAGAAACATTCTTTCCAGCCAGAAATGTTTTTAACTCAGCCTTTGTAAAAAATAATATCATAACATCATAAAGTGTTAATTCTCAAACTTTAAGCCACTGACCTTGGATTTAACAACTTTGGTGACATTTTCCTTCAATGTTCCTTCTACTGCGGTTAACTTGGCAGCAATGGTGCTGTTCAACTGGCTGGTCACAGGTTCTAGACTCTTCGATATTGCTGCATAACAAAACAAAATGTCACCTAAAGCTCCATATAAATCAATAGAAGTCTTTCAAAGTCACAAAACAAGAGCAGAAAGTTCCTTGTTGTATTGAATGCTACAAGAAAAAAGTACAGTTGAGCTCTTGTGTTCAGAACATCAGCACTCACTCTGTGGGACGGTCTTCTTCATTTCTTCACGCAAAACTTTGTCTAGCCGATTGCAGAGACTGTTGTTCAGTGTCTGGACAAGCTGCTGAACCAGCTGGTCCTGGAGCTGTTGGTTTCGGCTTTGTCCTTCAGCCAGAATCCGCTCCATTCTTCTCTCTGTGTCCCCGGTTAGTTAAAGTTAACAAAAAATTGTATGTGCCTGACCAATCCAAAATGATTATTCATTAGTGTTAGGGCTGGTTGATAAAATGATCGATAGAACAATAACGAGTTTGATAAATGTTCGATATAACTTTATTTTTCTATTAAGATATTTATTTTGTTAAGCAAAAAAAAAAAAACTGGAAAAGTGTAAATAATTGAACAAGTTGAAGTGTTTGTGATGTTATCTATAAACACTATTTTAAAACCACAATTAATGGTCTGGTTACTACAGGTTTCACTTAAGAGCAAAATCTGGCTTTAAACTCGAAAGAAACAAAGATTTGACATTTATCATGATAATCCTCAATATTGACCGATATAAACATTTTTATCTTTTTTTTTTTCCTCCATATCGCCCAGCCCTAATTAGTATTTGTTTATGCATATGAATAAACAATACCAAGCATTAGCGAACAATTACATTCACATCAGCTTTCTTGTCTTTTCCTGTTTTAATGGGCTATGAGTTTTTTCCTTTTTAAGTTGGGTGTGGTCATGATATCAAAATATTAAAATTACTCCGTCTATATAGCCTTGGCTGCATTGGCAGAAAGATTGATGTTGATGAAAGCCTATGGTTTCAAATTCTCTTAAAACAAAAAAAAGTGTAACATTAATAAACAAAATAATCAAAACTGATCTCACACAGTCAAAATAATGCTTAAGGTGACATCATGGATGCACTGTTTAGTTTTTCTTGTTAATTTGTGTTTGCTCTACTTCTCCTAGTTACAAGGCTCCCCCTAGAGGAAGGATACGTTCTTGCTCCTGCTGAGCCAACATGGCGTGCTCAATGTGAGCCATGATGGAGCTCTGAACAGCGTCCATGTGACAGGTGACTCTCTGCAGAAGGTCCAGCTGGTTCTGTCTCAGCTCAGCGATCTCCCTTTGCTGGCTCCGTAACATCTGTAGAAGCTCATCCTGCACCTCTGTGCTCATCTGAGGACACAACAGCACATTCATTCCTCACTTGTGAAGCTCGAAGACTCCAAAGTTTGCTTGAGTGATGTCAACACAGTTGTAAGAGTCACTGCAGTCACAGCAGAACATTCATACTACTGAGCTTGTTATGTTATTCATTGGTTTCCGTCTCCACTGCATTAATGTTTTAATTATATTATGAATCACGGTGACTGGATAGAAAACAAGCCTTCATGCATTTTTATTGGGTTTACGATACAAATGCTAAGAATTGCATTCAGATCATCATGCAGGGGATCAACAGACTTACCTGGTTCTCAATCTGTCGAGGCTGTGAGGACTCTCTGGGTAGGGAGAAAAACAAAGAAGATCTAATCAGTCACACAATCAGATTATATGGCTGAAGGGGCTCACCGCTCAATCTCATACTAAACAAAATAAACATTAATATCAGGAAGATTAACATAGCAAGGAGGCCAGTTCACTCACCCTTCATCCTTCTTGCTCTTCCTCTTGAGCTTAGGGGAGCTGCGCGGAGATGTTTTCCAGTCCTTTACGGGAAGTCTGTGAGAGGAGCGAGGGCCACAGTTCCCCGAGGAAGAGGCCAGACTGGCAACCTCATCATCATGATCACTGTCCATCAAAGTAAAAAGACAAAATATCAGCACAATTAACATTAAGGTATTGAAGACGGACACTACAGGTGTCTGAAACCCCCTTAGAGCAGGGGTCTCCGACCTTTTCTACATCATGGATATGTTATGTTTGGAAACTTTTCTTGTGGACCAGCTGAACACGGGGGTGGGGGGTTATTAGGCTATTATATAGTATTACAGTGGTTCAACACATTGTATACTGTTTTTCTATTTTATTCACAGATCAGATTTTTTACAGATAAGCAAGATTTCTTTTAAGCACAATAATATCGTGAAGCGTTTTTGACAAACTTACTTTGTGTGTACATATATGCAACTCAGTATTTCCGTGCTGTCTAAAACACCTCTCTATATGCTTGTGTGCACTTTGATTGTGTGCGAGGACAGCGCGCGAGTATCGAATTGAGCTCTCTTTTTTTTCTTATTCTTGTGCTTTAAAATTGGTTGAACGTGTAAATTGGCAAATTAATCTGCGAATCGTGTGCGTTGCCGAACATTATAGGGTCTTGTCTGTACGCATTACAGATCAACTGCGATCTGTTTAACTAATATGTGACAGATCAGAAAAGATCTTTAATTTACTTATTTAACATGAAATTGTCAAATTGCTACTCCATAATCAATCGCATACAAGGAAAACACTGAATAAGAATAATCATTAACACACAATAAATAAGTGTCATATCTATACACCATTTTCCCAGAACGTTCTTGCGACCCGATAGCAATTCTTTCACAGCCCAGTAGTAGGTTCGCGACCTGATGGTTGGGCCCTTAATTTGAATATTTACACAATTATCTTTGAGTATTTGAGTCATGCTCAGACTTGTTCAGACATGTTCAGATATGCAGATGCGAGGAAGGAGTAAACAAGTTTTCAATACATACACACAATTGCTTTTAAAAGTAGTTACTCTTATTCAGCAAGGATGTATTAAGCCTACCGATCCAAAGTAAATGTTGAGATTTTTATACTGTCTGCTGTTCTTCTGAATTTTATTTTCATAGAATTCTGAAAAATATCTGTCACTGTTTCCATAATGTGGATTATGCAGCACAATTGTTTTCAACATTGATAATAAGAAATGACTCAGAATGACTTGTGAAGGAGCACATGACACTGAAGACTGGAGTAATGGCTACTGAAAATTCAGTATTGCCATCACAGAAATAAATTAGATTTTTAACTATCAAAATAGATTATTTTAAATGGTAATAATCTCACAATATTATGTTTTACTGTATTTTGATCACATAAATGTAGCCTTGCTTACAATAAGAGCCATATAATACCAATAATGCCATCCCCAAACTTTTGAACAGTAGTGCAAGTTGCTTATATTTTTTTAACCTTCACATGTAAATAATGTAGCTAAAAATAGTAAAAGTAAAAAGTTATTTAAAAGTCTGTCAATCAACCATAAAAACAATGGTTTTAAATATGATTGACAATTAGGCCCAGATGCTAACTATACATTTCAAAATTGTATTTTTTTTAATTGTAGACAGCAGTAACTGTTTTCCTTAAGAAAATTTACCAGCCTTAAATAGATTTTATTGGACACGTCATCTTTTATTCCATTTAGCTTATTATAGTTTTGGTAGCTTTATTTGAACAATGTCTTTACACCACATGATAGAATTTGTATTAGAAATAAGAATTCCATCTTATGTTTAGTAACCACGACAATTTAAGTTCAGAACTCATTTAGAACACTGAATTTCTATTTGAAAAAACAAATAACGAGTCCTGACAGTTTTCTTCAGCAGCTGGCTCACATCAGTGATGTCAGCAAAGATCAGACTATCATTCGGACAAACCATGTGAAGTTGCAATTTCTAATTAAGTTACCAGACACCTGTTGAGACATGATTTTTTTTTTTTTTTTTTAGTTTTTATTTTAAATTGGCACAAATGTTAATTTGAACCCTGTTTTTAGGCCACATATCACATAATAAATCCATTAAACATCTTAAATTGGGATTTTAGTATTTTAGAGCTTCCTCAATAGGGTATAACATGGCAGGACAAGCCAATCAATGCAAAGATGGACAGCATAAATGGAGTAAATTCTTATTAAAAACAAGTATTAGTCATTTGACCTGAGCTACAGAAGTGGCACAGACATCTGCATTAGTTAGACGCCAGAATGTAAAGTGTACCTCTGCTCTGCACTTGCATCTTGACTGTCATTCTGAGTCAGGTGATAAGTGCGTCTGTGGTAGGGAGAGGAAATGTGTCTGTCCTTTATTTCCTCCCTAGAGCTGAAAGGAAACAGTCAAAACAAAGTTATCAAACCTGTTAGCCTTGTATCTTCAAATATTATCACGGTTTACTCAAAATTCATCATATCTTTGCACACCACACAGATCATAAAACTCCCAGAACATAAATCAATACTAAATGTTAATATTAACTAAACATATAAACAAAATCACAAACACACATAAAATGCCCACCAAGGATGCATATATTTGATCTTAAAAGCAGTAAAAAATATTAATAATAATATTGTGAAATATTATTACAATTTTAACCGTTTTTTGGAAAAAATATAAAGCAGCACTACAGTTTTCAATATGAAATTATAATAAGAAATGTTTCTTGAGCACCAAAATCAGAATGATTTCTGAGGTCCAGTGTTCCACTGAAGACTGAAATAATCACTTTGCCACCATAAAAATTAATTACATTTTAAAATATTTTACAATAAAAACTTATTTTGAATTGTAATAATATTTCATAAGATCACAAATGCAGCCTTGGCAAGCATAAGAGGCTTCTTTCGAAAACAAAAATCACAGTTATTCCAAACTTTTCATCAGTTGTGTACAAAAATGATGTAATGTATTAGAAGAAAAGCCATTCACCAGTCTCCCAAACCATTGTCTCTGAGGCTGTTGCGAGTTTCTCGTGTGATATCAGGTGCTGCGGGCCAGGTGTGGTTCACACTGCTGTCAGAACAGGATCCTCCAGCAGCTACCGCGTTCTCCTGTGACAGAGCCGTCTCCAGCAGTGAAGGTGTGTTATTGAGTCTCTGTTCTCCATCCACAGATGCTGCACCCAATTCGAGAGGCAGCAAACTGTGCTCAGCACTGCTCCGGGCTCTAGGAGACAACAGGTGGAGGACTGATGCGGCTGATGCCATGCTGTCAGAATGCAGGACAGGGTTTGAGTCAGCAGCGGCACTGGCCAGCCCCCTCTGCAGGGTCTCTGAGGCGATCTCGGGGATGTCCTGGGACATTGCCGTAGAAGCAGAGGAGATAACATCTGGAGAGCGAGCTCTGGTTGGAGAGGCCTGGGGGACAACCATGGGCTCTATGGCCTGGAGATCCAGGGAGAGAGGAGGGTTTGGGGGGGAAACCTGTGGAGGAGGAGATGGGAAATAAGGAAGGGGAAGTCTGTGTGAATAAGGAGAAGCTTCGCAAAGCAGAGAGGCCTCTCGCAGGAGGGATGGGGAGAGCATCAGTGGGGGAGAAAAACCCTAACCGGATGAGGATTTTAAATAGGAGTGAATGGAGGGATGCAATAATGAACAAAAGAATTGTTAAATCAGTCATTTGATTGAGTGATGAAATCTGATCTGATTGGATGCTGCCATGTAGAAATAATTCACGCACGCAATCGCTCTCACTAATGCATTCATATAAATTTATCTGTATCTGATTTAGAACGAGCTGAAATCTTTGAGAAATAAAATGACCAAAAGAAAAAAAAATGATAAAAATGAGCTGGATAGTCAATATGGAGATTTAATGAGTACTAATAAAGTACTAGTGTTTGTGTGTACTACTTTTAATTCAATGAGTACTAATAAAGTACGTGTGTGTGTGTGTATGTGTGTATATATATATATATATATATATATATATATATATATATATATATATATATATATATATATATATATATATATATATATATATATACACACACACACACACACGTACTTTATTAGTACTCATTAAATTAAAATTAGTACTTTTATTCAGCAAGTATGCATTAAATTGATCAGAAACAGTGTGTGTGTATATATATATATATATATATATATATATATATATATATATATATATATATATATACTTTTTTTTTTTTTTAAGTAACATCTTACTTTATATAAAAGTAACATTTTATAAAACTAAACAATGGCAGGGGCACTGGACATCAGTTTATCACTATATTTAGTTTGACATGTGCATAAGTACCTGAAGATTTTCCCCAAGGCCTGTGATGAGGATAGAGTTGGATCTTGGGCTGCCTGCGCTGGCACTCAGAGTCAAGCTGCTGTTGCCACATTCAACAGACATTTTAGGGCTCTGAGCCAGATCATCTCCACCTCTGGAAGAAAGAAAATTGAGCAATGCCTATGAGTGCACAAGATGAAATACACCCAGATGTGTATGTGTAATCACACACTGTGTAAGTCACACAATAGGATCCAAAAGTCTCAAAACGCTCACTCTTGAAAATCTGGAAAGTCTCAGGATTTTGAAACCAAACATTTATGGCATAAACATGAGCTAAATCCCCCACCTTGCACCGCTATCTGAGCTGCTCATGGCCGTGACTATGGTCAGGCTGCTTGCACTGCTGCCAGGAGAAGCAGGCATCTGAAAAAACAAGAGAGCAAAGATGAATAATCACCCTCACTGAAGGGATCTAATGATGAATCTGTAATATTAAAAGCTTACGGAGGTGCTGGGCGTCATGAAGGCATCTGGGGTCATGAGTTTGGGCAAGGCTGAAGGGGCTGGACTCATGAAGTCAGCTGGAGTTGGAAGAGCCAGAATCTTACTCAGGTCATTGTGTGATCCACTATCACCAGACTCCTTATCAGAGCTCATTGCCTCCACGTTCAGATCAGCCAGTGGGTCAGAAAAACCTGGGAAGGAAATGCATTATATATCATTTAAGCAGTTTAGCATTTAATTTTAAAATTATCAAGTATACCATTTTCTTTCTGAGCACAATTCATTCAGACTGTAACTTCTGGTAAAATAGATTTATTTTGCTATAGCAAGATAAGATTATACACTCCCAGACTAACCAAAGCCATCCTGGGACCCAGACTGAGGCATGAAGAGGGAGGATGAGGCCCCCTGATTGGGCTGGAACCAGATCTGCACATCCTGTAGTGATCTGTGGGCATAAGAAAATGTTTCAACACCACAGAACTGAATGCAAACTTCATGTCTTCATCATGAGCTTTATTTTTATCTGAATAACTTACTTTGTATGCACGCAGTAGAGTTTAATCTGGATTCCTGATTTGGACTCGGAGGGTCCCTGGTTTCCTTCTGTGAGAAGATATTAAAAAAGAAAAATATTAGAAATCATCAACGGAACGCATCTCAACTTACAGCAAGTCTCTAAACATTAGCATACACACAGCTACCATGAAAATATGGAAAGAAATTGACCTGTCGTCATGCTTTCGCTTTCCTCATCAGGTGGAAGGACCTCAGTGTGGCGCAGTCGGGTGCGGGCCACATCCTGTATGCCGAAGCTGAGCACAGGGTGTGTAAGCAGAAACTCTGAAACTGCAGTGAAGCTGGCACGGCCTTGTTCCTGATCCTGTAGTAGCTCCATGACGTACAACACCTACATATCGAACACACAACCCAGAATCAGTTACTCATAACCACCGTGTTATCGCTTGCTTGTTTTAAAAGCAACATTGACCTAAGCTCAAGAATCCTATTTAACAGGACATATGCTGGAGTTGGTCAAAGGACTGCGTTTGATTTGCTTTTATACTTCCTGTCTTTCTACGTGTCCCAAAGTCATTTCTGAAATTCCAAAAACCTCCTTAATGGTACGACAAAATGATTAGATTTCACATGCTGCCTGAAGAGGTTTAGTGTTAGGTTTGATGTCAATGATTTCAAATGACACTGGTTCTTGTAAAAAATACATGTGTATAAGATTTTAAGAGCTAAACCCACGGGAAAGTTTTTCAGGGAACAGCGACTTAAATTTCATTTGTGGAAATAAGCAACATTAATAGACAAAAAAAGTCATACAGGTTTGGAACGCAATGAGAGCGAGTAAACAAAACTAGGGCCCTATAATTTGTTTTGCAATGGACTAGTGTCTATGAAAATTAAACCACAAAAAGACTTCTACTTGATCTGTATGCCTCAGCGTTGTGTGACAGAGCAGCACAGTTTCATCGACTTCACACTCAAGCATGACTGATGGTGTCTTCAGCGTCTGCCATCTCGCCATTTGAACTTCTGCTGCTCTGAGAGTTGATTTAGCATTTTTGATTTTAAAAAAAATCTAGTAAAAATTACGAAAATGTAAAATTTAGGTTTTATGAAATAATTTGATTATTAATCCTTTTGGATTATCACATTTATTAAAACATTAAAGTGACCAAAAGTTTGGACTAGTGTTGCACGGTGCACCGATACTTCGTAAGTATCGGGATTCTCGGAAATGAAAAACGTCACGATTCCTAAATGTATTAGAATCGATAATTCAAAGAATGACTGCATTCCAGATTTGTAAGAGACGTATTTCATGTTGGCGTGTGCAACGCACGCTTCTAGTGCCTCCCTATGGACGCCTGTGTTTTTTCTCCTCACGAGATGTATCAGTTCATTCAGCTCGTTCACAAATGAGAAGATCTATCGATCTCGTTCAGCGAAGGGCGGATTCGTTCACTACATTCAACAAATCACATGCTCCGTCACATCTTGAGTAACGCTTTGAAAGGATGAAACAGTTCACAGAGCTGTTCACGAGCTGCGCATGCGCTGCTATAAGCGCCGTGCTCGCGCGCTGCTGTAGAGAGAAGAACTTCAGTGAATGAGAAATATGAGTCAGTGGATTACCTGAACGGGAACGATTCATTAACCTAAAAGATTCGTTCACGGACGCACCATCACTAGTGCAATTTCATATAGCCTATATTAAATATTTTGAATATTTATTTTAATATTTTATTAGGTTCTTTGATAAGGTTACAATACGAAGGTCTAAGTAGCTACGTATCTTCCGTGATGTCCCCGATTTCGCAGGTCGGGGTGGGTAAAGAAATTCTACTTTATTTGCGGGCTGGGGCGGGCCAAGTAATTTCATAAAAGCGGGACCCGCGGATTGGAAAAAAAACCAGACTAGGCTGCATGTGCGAGCACAAGTGATACTGTGGCCGCCGGTCCACGACTGGAAGAAAAAGATGACGGTCAAAAAAGCTTCACTGGCTGCACAACTGACAGAATGAGTTACGTCAGATATTGCTGCTAAATTTTATTTGCTTTTTTTTTTTTACTTGAATGCCATTGCTTAAATTGATATTATTTATCTTTTGACATTTAATCTTCTGAGTTCAGAAACATTGTTTATTATAAATCACTGTTCATATTTTTTTTCAAAGTTCAGAATCAAGATAAATTTATTACTCTTAATTTTCTTATGATAACTGAGATAATTCTGCTAATTTTATTCTTGCTTTACCTTGAATGTCATAGCAGTAATTTATTTTTTATATTTCATATTTTGTTCAAATGTTTAACATATATGCTGTTCATATGTAAATTTATTATTGTGTTATATGATTAAAATGTTGTCCCGATTTTAAAATAAAGCACAGCAATGATATTTGAGAGTGTATTTTCCCCTTTCAGTAAAAGTATCGAAAAAGTATCGAAATTCTTGACTAGGTATTGGTATCGAAACAATAATTTTGGTATCGTGACAACACTAGTTTGGACACACCTTCTCATTTCAAAGAGTTTTCTTTATTTTCATGACTGTGAAAATTGTAGAGTCACTGAAGGCATCAAGGGCTATTTGACCAAGAAGGAGAGTGATGGGGTGCTGCACCAGATGACCTGGCCTCCACAGTCACCGGACCTGAACCCAATCGAGATGGTTTAGGGGTGAGCTGGACCGCAGACAGAAGGCAAAAGGGCCAAGAAGAGCTAAGCATCTCTCGAGGAACTCCTTCAAGACTGTTGGAAGACCATTTCAGGTGACTACCTCTTGAAGCTCATCAAGAGAATGCCAAGAGTGTGCAAAGCAGTAATCAAAGCAAAAGGTGGCTACTTTGAAGAACCTAGAATATGACATATTTTCAGTTGTTTCACACTTTTTTGTTATGTATATAATTCCACATATAATTCCACATGTGTTAATTCATAGTTTTGATGCCTTCAGTGTGACTCAACAAGTTTCATAGTCATGAAAATAAAGAAAACTCTTTGAATGAGAAGGTGTGTCCAAACTTTTGGTCTGTACTGTATACACACACACACACACACACATGAAATATAAAATAATGATGAGTCTGACCTTCCTCTGAACATCACTGAGAATGAGAAATTCTGCAGACAGGTCCAAACTGGCCTTCAGGCTGGGTAGCACACTGCTGTTGAATGGATCTGGAGAGAACCTGAAAACACAAATTAAAAGTTCTTCTAAAATTCACTACATTATCCACAGAGGAGAAAGTTTTATGCTCAGACTTTAACACCCCCAAATAACTGAACATAGTAATGGAAATATAGAACAATTAAGAAAGGAACAGACCTGATGGTTTGTAAGCACGTCCATGACACTGTGCACCACATCTTCAGTTCCTGGTTCTGATCAGCTCCAGTGATCAGGAAGCGCCAGAAAGGAACTCTTCAGAAGAAAATGAATGGTTAAGTTTAATGTACAGCGTGTGTCTAAGACGAAATTTCACTGTAAAGCCCGGAATCAGATTCCCTAATGACTTAAAATGCTGACACAAATGTTGAATTTGGATCACTGAAGACTAGGGCTGTCACTTTTGTGAACAAATCATTTTCGATTTTTAAGACATAAGTGTTCATTGAATCGATTGTAAAATCGATTTTCCATATCTAAAAAAAAAAAAAGTTTCCTTTTTCAACGTCAAATAATGGAGGAACATAAAGAGTCAGCAATATTTCTTATTTACTGGCATGACGTTTCATGCAGAATGACAAACAGCAACAGGAGTGCAACATTCTCGAAACAATATATATATAGAGGGGACGGCTGCCATAACAAAAGAAAAACATCACTGCAGGCTTCAAACCGGCTGCATTTATGATTTAGGCAATTCAAAAATCTCCAAGATTATTTTAAATAATGATTCAATCCATTTCAAACAACTGTTCAAAATAATGAAACTTTAAAAGGTCCCGTTCTTCGTGATTCCATGTTTTTAACTTTAGTTAGTGTGAAAAGTTGTTGTTAGAGTATAAATAATATCTGTAAAATTCTTAAGCTCAAAGTTCAATGCCAAGCGAGATATTTAATTTAACGGAATTCACCTACAACGAATGACCCATTTGGACTACAGCCCTCTAGTTCCTACAGTAACGATGTCACTAAAACAGTTTTTCAACATTTCTCACATTATCAGTTTATTTGCTATAGTTTAGAAAATGGTAAGAACTCAGAGTTAAACTGTCAGAAAAAATTCATCTTGATAATTTCAGATAACTTTGTAATCCATTACATATCTTTCTATCAAACAAAACTTCATACAACAGTCAATACTTTGTTGGCCAATTACAAAGCAATGATTAATTGTGTTCAGCAATTCTGCAAAGGACAGTTCAGTTCAGTGTTACTGTCTGTGAGACGGCTCTCTCTCCACATCTGTCAACTGTCCTAAGCATCTTTTTAGACTGGCTTCAGTCAGACAGTTGAGATCGACTAGTAAAGGGGATATTTTTTCCTATTGAAAGCGCGATCTGACATCATAGCTCGCTATCAGCAGTTATTTTATCTATGTACGTAACATTTCTTATAGATTATTGCTTGGTGTAAGATAAAGATAAATTAGCACAGTACCAGTACGAGTGAATGCGTGTGTGAATTAATCATACCGTCTCTATATTATTTTGAATCTGTGGGTTGTAAATAGCCTTTACAAAATAGAAAAATATGCTATAATAAGTTTTGAGATTCTAAGCTACTTTAGTAATAAATAACAGGACAGCACTGACAACTAGTTTTTGCGTTCCTCTGTGCGCGCAATCTTCATAGCTACTGTTTATATGAGTGTTTGTGCCACAATGCAGCTGCGCGAACATGGTAGCTCCATATAATAATACACATCCGATCGTCTAATCGCTTGAATGTCCAAACCATATAACAAAATACAACTGACAAAGTTTAGACGCAAGGCTCACCGCTCGTGCGCCATCAGTATGTGTTGAACCGGCGTTCACCTCTGTAGTTTTGCTTTTATGCCACTGACTGGAGAGCAGAGTCATGTGGCTTACACACGTGGTAGTATGTTTTTATAGGGAAGTATTAACAGGATTTAAAAAACGAAATAACCGACATGGGAAAATTAAGTCGGTTAGAGGTTCTGAATTTCGGTTTCGATTACTTTTCGATTAATCCTCCAGCCCTAAGTGTCTTCGATTATTTAAGTTGGTGCGTTTAACAGTTTCTGTAACTTATTACACAAAGGGCAAAGCGGTTTAGCTTTGTTAACTAGATGGTACGGCTGTGCAAAAAAAAAATCGAATGTGATTTTCATGTGCATCTCATCAGTAAAAATGCTGATTATAAGTACATCTCCAGCACGTTCGTTCTTTTACTGTCTGTAGTTCAGATCAAGATTGCCAGGTTTTCAAAACAAATCCTGCCCACTTGCTTTACAAAACTAGTCCAAAACTAGCCCAATCGCATTTCCAGGAGGGCAGCACACGCTAAGCTGGTGTCGAATCACAACACAGGAACCGCTGGCCCAATCAGAACTCGTTACGTATTTCTGAAGGAGGGACTTTATAGAACAAGGAAGTCATCAGCCCGTTTTTATGACAATGAAAACAGCAGTATACAGATAGGTGAACTGTGTGAAAAATACTGTGGGTTTTTTTTTTACACGCGAAACATGAACATGTTATATTGCACACTGTAAACACAATCAAAGCTTCAAAAAAAGCACGAAAAATGGGACCTTTAAATGGACTTGAGAACAGGACATGTGTGTTTTTTTTATTGAACGTAACACTTAGGCTAGGTGGCACTAGGCAGGCATTATAAAATGCGAAAAAAGGCAATCCATTACAAATTTATTAGACAGGAAAACAAGTCGATCAACATTTTCAAGGTCCAGAGCAGAGCGTTTTTTATTCACTATATGTCCAGCTGTTGAGAAGATGCGCTCCGACCACACTGATGTCCCAGGGACACTCAGGAACAGCTGCGCAAGGTGGGGGTTACTGCCAATTTTCCAACACAAAAGCCGGTCGCTGTCAGCTTTTCATAACTCAGAATCTCCTGTAACTAGATGTGTGAATGAGGCGAATTCGCCTCTACCGTGCCGCGAGACCTCGAGACGCGCGTAAAAGCATCTTTAAATTGACTTAACATTGAAATAATTTGCGCCAGATGCTCTATTGGCGTTTGGTGTGAACGAAGCATAAGATTTTGCTTTCGACGTCACTCGGTCTAATAGGTGCGTTAAATTGCTGCACTTTTGGAATTCTTTATTTTCTTTTTCTGCTTGTTTGTGAGTTTTGTTACATCTATATTTTTTATTTGTTTAATTCTTTAAAAATTAATAGTGTACATATTTGGCTAAAATCGATTCCCTATTTTCATTTTGGAAACTTTTTTTTGGTTGGTCCGATCGATTGCGCAACCGATTTTCGAACTAAAAGTGACAGCCCTACAGAAACTTCATACTAACTCTGGGTCTTGCTTCTTGTGGTTGTCACAAAAGAGCAGGCAGGAAAGAGGCCGTCCGTTTTGTGGCTGCCATTCATGCAGGCATCTGCAAAAGTAACAAGATTACTTACATTTTTCACAAGGTTATCAATTTAATTATAGGTCAGCTTTAGTATAATAAATAATGAAAAAAAGGATCAAACTATTACTGTAATATTGCTAATAATGATTAACAGTATAACTGATTATTGATTATATATGAAAGACATTAAATACCACAACACCACATTTTTTCCTTGACAACTAAAACAATAAATGTTTAAACTACTTAAAAAAATAAATAAATTGAAAGCTACATGCCACTGATGTGTTAATATTTATACACTACCGTTTGGTTGGTTCGTTGGTAAGATTTTGTGTTTTTGAAATCAGTCTCTTATGCTCATCATAGCTGCATTTACTTCATGAAAACAGTAATAAAAACAGTAACAGTGAAATATGTTAATGAAATGATCATTTAAATGAGCAATTGATTCCTGTGATGGCAAGCATGATTTTTTTTTAGCAGCCATTACTCCAGACATCACCTGATCCTTCAGAAATCATTTCAATATGTTAACTTGGTTCTCAAAAACATTTCAGATCTATTATTATCAGAATTTCTTCTCATTATATTATCAATGTTGAAAATGTTGTGCTTCTTGATATTTTTGTGGAAAAAATTAACAATTTTTACAGATTATTTATGAACAGAAAGTTCAGAGAGAGATTATCTGCAACATTACAAATGCCTTTAATGTCACTTTTCATCACAAGAATGCATCCTTGCTGAACAAAAAAAAAAAAAAGATTAATTTCTTTCTTTTAAAAATAAAACCTTACTGATCTCAAATTTTCAACATATGAGTGTGTTCAATTTCATAATGTCTCATACATGTACCTGGGCTGGTCCTGTCCTTCAATGTAGATTTGCCAAAACTTTACATATCCATCATGACTGGCTGTGGCCAAGACAGTGCCATCAGGGGACAGTGCTCCCTCACTAATGCGCTGCAGAAATAGAAATAACTCACTTATGTGCTACTGTAATTACATTAAATCTAATTTCTTAATCAGTTAATATAACACTGCAGACACAGCATTAATCTAAGACAGCAGGACTTACTGCTGTGTGTCCTCTAATGGTAATGAAACCCTCTTTCAGGTCAGTGGCATCCACAGGCCACGAGGTGTTATTGGATCGGAGGATGTCAAGGTCCCAAACCTCAGCCTACAAGTACAAGAAGAAAAATCCCGTTAGGGGAGTAATAGTGTTAAAAACATTTGAAATCTAATAATATGAGGACATTTTGGAAAGAAAGTGATAAAACTGTCAGACTCCAGAGAAAACTCACTCTGTCTTCATGAAGGAGTGCCAATGTCTGACACGCATCCTCTGGGCTCTCATCATTGTCCTCCGGGATGAAGGGACACCAGATGAGTCTGCGGTTGGAATTTAGTGGAGTGTCCTCAGGCCTTCGGATGTGAACAAACACTTCATCTCTAAGAAACATTAGTGTTAAGGAGAAATATCACAGTTCACCTGCTCATTGGCATTATACATGTAGATCAAGACTTTATGTATAGACATTTTTTTATCTAAAAATTACAATTTGGCATTTAAAAAACAAAAAAACACTGAATTAGTAGTCTAATTATCCTTCTGCTCCTGATTATTTAGTAACGAAATGTGAAAAATCTTTAGCATTATTTGTGTCCGATCTACAGGGGATACTGTATTTTGCTGTTGTGGCTTGTGAGCTGCCAAATGAACAAGTTTCCAGCCTCATCCACGCAGCCCAACAGGGTGGAGTCCAAGTGGGCAAAAGCAAGGTCTGTGACTGCACCTGTGAAGCCCTTCAGCAGCGAACGCTCCGTTGATCCCAGCCGCAGCACTCGGATCATAGAATGATTGTTTGCACCTGTGAGTGAAAAACAATTACGAACTATTCAGCTGAATCCAATTAACATTTTAATCAATGGACTGAGCTTAGTGAGCCATGGACAGCGCCACTGGCAAACTGACCTCTGATGGCATAAGCCAAGTAAGAGTTGGACACAGCTATTAAATTGCCATAGTAGTATTTGTGCTCCCAGTCATATTTGGCCACTGGCTGAATTTTAACCTGTAAGAAAAAAAGTCATGAGTAAAAGATTTATTTTAGAGAATAAAAACTAATTCCAGAGTTTCCACTCATTTTGACCTATACCAATAATTTTCCCAATAGTTCGTTTTAAAAAATCATTATATAGAGATACATAGAGACTAGCATTTTCCATGGTTTTCATGATTTAATTTCAAGTTACTTTTCCAGAACTTGAAATACAAAATTTAAATTCCATTATTTTTCTAGGTTTTCCATGACAGTGAAAGCCTGAACTGTTAATAATGAACACTTTGGCCCAAGTTCATTAATTTACACACCTTGTTGCTGCCTCGAGCCTTACTGTCAATACTAGAGTCACGACTGGACACAATTTCCACATTGTTTGCTCTGATGGGGACACAGGTGGACCCATCGTCTCCTGAAAGACAGCTGGTACAAAAAAAAAAAAACATTCATTAACTGACAATAAAGAGGTCTAATTTTATTTATACATATACCTATTAATAAGAAATGTTTATTGTGCACCAAATCAGCATTACAGAATGATTTCTGAAGGATCATCACAGAAATAAATGTTAGAATACAGTCATTGCCAAAAGTTTTGGCAGTGACATAAATTTTGTGTTTTGCAAAGTTTGCTGCTTCAGTATTTGTGGATTATCTTCCACATGTTTCTGTGTATACGGAATCAATCAGTAAAACAATCATAAGCATGCCATAAGTTTTAATGGGAAAAAATATGCGTCAATGTTTACAGGGTTGACCCTTGTTCTTCATAACCTCTGCAGTTCACTCTGGCCTGTTGTATATTAGCTTCTGGGCCAAATCCTGACTGATGGCCATCCATTCTAGCATTGTTTGAATTGTAGGAAGAAGTCACTCTTTCGGGACGTCTCGATACCGTTCTTTATTCATTGCAGTGTTTTCAGGCAGAATTATGAGAGAGCCCACTCTCTTGGTTAAAAAGCAACCCCACGCATGGATGCTCTCAGGATCTCTCACTTTTGGCATGTCTAAGGACTCATGGTAGCGTTCACCTTTTCTTCTCCAAACAATCGATTTTTCAGATGTCCCAAACAGTCATCAGAGAAAATAACTTTGCACCAGTCTTCTGCTGTCCAATCCTTATACTTCCTGCAGAATTTCAGTCTGTCTTTGATGTTTTTACTTGGAGAGAAGTGGCTTCTTTGCTGCATTTCTTGACACCAGGCCGTTGTCCAAAAGTCTTGGCCTCACTGTGGATGCAGATGCGCTCAGAGAGCTATGCACTGCTGGAGACACGATTCCGTAGCTGACTGAAGGACTTTTTCCAAAGTATTCAGCCAAGTATGGTGACCCACACTCAGAATTCATGCTCTGTATTTAACCCATCCAAAGTGCACACACACAGCAGTGAACACACACCCAGAGCAGTGGGCAGCCATTTATGCTGCAGCACCCGGGGAGCAGTTGGGGGTTCGGTGCCTTGCTCAAGGAAACATAAGTCGTTGTATTGCCAGCCCGAGACTCGAACCCACAACCCTAGGGTTAGGAGTTAAACTCTTTAACCACTGGGCCATGACTTTCCAATACAAGCAATCAGTCTGCTCTTACAAATCTAATTAGTATGAGAGTGAAATTCCCTGACTAGTACTTATTCACACTTTCATATGTGCTGCTGATATGTTTAGTCAGTAAATGTTAGCTAATCATTTTCTGTCAGGATCACAAAACAGTGAAATGTGTGTTTTTGTGAAAATGTCATTTTGTGGCCAATGCCGCTTTTAGGAATTATTTAAAATGCATCTGATCACGCTACACAATAATCTAGAAACACTGTGAATGAACGCCACAACAGCTTAAGCAGCAAACTTTGCAAAACATAAAATGTATGTCACTGTCAAAACTTTTGGCCATGACTGTGTATATTAAAATAGAAAAAAATCTTAAAATTGTAATAATTGTTCCAAATTGTAAGGTTTTTACTGTATCTTCAATCCAATAAACACAGGCTTGGTGATCCTAAGAGATCCTAAAAATTTAACAGATCCCAAACCTTTGAATGGTAGTGTAAATATTATAAAGCAAAATATTTAAATCTAGTATATAAAAAATTACAGTTCATGAAAAGTTAATGACAACATTATAACATTAATGGTTTGTTAAATAATGCATTTAACTTTATATACAGGGTTAATGAAAGCAAAACATACATAGTCTGCGTGTCCTGTCCATTAAGTTTGTCTGAGTTGTGAGTAGTTGGCTCCATCAGTCCTGCTCCAATAAGATCTGCTCCAAGAACACCATTCATCTCTCCATTGAAAGATGGTTTTCTCTGGCTTTCTACCAATGATGACTCTGTGGAAGTATATGACTGATAAATCAAGCTGTACAATTGCAGTAGTGCAATCTCTGATTATTGGTGATGTGCATCACCATCTATGGCTGACTAACATTTTCCCCCTCATTAGTAAATAATTTTTTTATATTTTCTTTAGTAACAAATAAATTAATCGTAGTGTGTAACACGTTGTTTATGCATCGTTGTAACGTTAACGACGAACAAAAAGTTGAATAGGTTTTTTTGAAACCGTCCTTTTGAATTGACTTCTTCGACTAGAAAGCTATAATGTCACGGCTATCAAGTCACTGCATTGTGAACAATATGAAATGCATTAAACTTTTAAATATTTATTTTCATGTCGCAATTAATACTATTTCTGTCTGAGCAAAGCTGATGCTGCGCCAGCAGGAGTTTAGCCCTAACATGCTACATTGTCACACCTTTTATTCAATCAAATTAATGCACAAAAAATAATGTTTGTCACTTATAAATTGTAGTTAGCGCTGTCCCGCGTTTTTTAACGACTACGGTCAGGCGGCTGCCACTGAAATCAGGCGCTGCGCAGCATCATCGCTCCGCGGCCTAGCTGCTCCCTTTCCCGGGAACTTACCGGCCGAATTACCGGGACGATCCAGTTTTAAGATGTCCCGAAGGTGCTGGGTCGCGCCTTCTATGTCCATGTTGGAACTGGTATCCATAAAATAGGGAAGGGGGAATTAAATCACTGCAAAATCTCAAATTCTCAATAGTTTAATTTTTTGTCTGTCTCTCATAAACGCTTGCAACCGTCCGTCAACTTCCGTTGAACGTTCCCTGCAATTTCATTCCGCCGCCTCTGCTGGCAGGATTTCTTCGGTTCCGGGGAGATTCACCTAACTTGAATACAAATTTTAAGCTAATCTTATTTTACAGATCACCAATTCATATTTATGTTTTACTGGCGTGTTATTATCAATATTAAACGTATTATGATAATTTTTTGTTTGTTTGTTTTCAGAAAATCACTTAAGTTAGAAAAAAATATATATTTCAATTATTTCCTCAATCGATAAAAATAACTTAACAGCACACTTTACTTTGATCTCCTTTATTTCCATATACATGTAGGCGGCTGAAGTATCTCTTACTGTATTCACATTGTATTACCGTATTACTGTTTTTGTTGTGAAAATCAATTGTTCTTTTGCTCTTGCCCTTAAACCACAGAGAGTGGATATCTGCAGGGTCAAACAAGCATGAAGTACATGTACAATACATGTATTCCAGCAAAAACAATGCAAGAAAATGATTCATTATATTGATGTCATAGCAGACCAGTCTACATATTTCAGTGCAAAAAGATACAATGCAGAATACTTTCTAAAAAAGATATTTCTAATATATCTGTACCATCACTTGGCACAAAGGCCTTTTGTGAATATGATTTTTCTTATCCTAAACGGTGAACATAACTCCTTGAGCGTAAACGAGAAAATAGCCATATCATATTTCCACAAGCTAGTCATGTTTCAGGCTTTGTGTCTGTGATCCTTTCTTGTACTCCAAATATCAAAATGTAATCCTAAATATGGAAGGTGCTAACAGCTTTGGCCACACTACAAACTCAATGACATTTACATTCATTCAAGCTCATGAAACATAACATCCCACATCCCATTACTTCAAGATTTGAATAATTGGAAAACAAGGGAAGCAAAACCTCTGAACTAAAACAAAAGGGAAAATTAAAGAATAATCTGATTTCAAACTCTTTCTTAAACTTGGCGAAACTTGCTTTATTGATGTGGCATAACTGGAGGATGCTTATGATTTTTCCTCTTTAACAAGAGCATCCATTTATGATTCTACCATTTTTAAAGGTTAGGAAAAATGTTGGAAAAAATTTACGTGATCCTTTGCTAATCATAGTGATGTTCTTCCAAATAAGTCAACATTATTATTTTAGTCTAAACAACTGCTTCAGGAAACACTGGCCACCTTCAAAAAGAGAAATAACAGCTCCGTCGTGTTCTGCTCTGCTCAAAACAATCTATAATCTTAATGATAGAATCTAATATGAAGCAGTATCAAAAACATGAAAAGACAAGCATAAAAAAGGGGAAAAATAAGGTAGACGCAAAACCAGACGGGGGGGAAGAACAAGATGATGATGTTAAGAAAAATTCAAATGTTTTATTGTGTATCTTGGCTTGGTGATTATTAAACAGTGAGCAGAAAGTGGGAAGCACACTGGTCTGATGGGAAGAGGAAATTAGGGGGGTGTTCTTTTGATAGCTAGGGCCACCTGACGTCACACCAATTTTCAAGTGGGGCAAAAACAAAAATGTATTTAAACTACAAGGAGCATATTCTAAAAACAAGCTGAACATGTTGTACTAAAGCAAACATGGGCAGTAAGACGGTTGTAATTTCCAAGTCAAAATCAGCAACTAAAATGTAAATATCAAACACCCGAGGTTAGGTTAATACGTTTTTGTCCTGGTTGAGCGTCCGCTGATATTTAAGTTCCCCATCATCATGCAGGTTGGTGAAGGAAAAGGGTCAGCTTGATGGATGTGTGGGCTTTCATTAAAGAAACATGTCATTTCTAGAGTAGAGGCAGTACAGTATATGCCTGCAGGTTTTCTGTGATTGACTGCTGTAATCCGGAGCCGTTTCTCTTGAGGGTGATGAATGAAGGGCTGATTGACAGGTTCAGGTGTCATCAGGGCAGAACCCCATCCTCCACCTTCCCCCACTTCCCTCCTGCTAGCCATGGGGCGTTTAACCAAAATTGTGCAGCGCCAGGCGGAACATGTCATTGGTGCAAACCCAAGCCTCGTTAATGTTCTTCAGGATGAAGCTCTGATGGAATCCCATGATGGGGTCATCATCTGCCTAGACAAAGCAGAAACACAGGAGACTTTAATAAATGGAGGCTCTCATACATCTGCAACACTACATTAAAGAGAACGGAATCAAACCTGGGGTAAAATTCAAATGCTGTTAAACTAAAAACATGCAAGTTTTCAGACATGTTCAGCAAGTTTCAAAGCATATTAGTTCAGCAAAGTAAAGACAAAAGCTGCATTAAGGAACCATGACTAATTAAAGGCTCGTAGTCTGTCACAATATTAACTTTTTTCCCAGCTAAAGACAATGTCTTGACATAATTACAGCATACTTTGGTTGATGATGGTGAAACGAATAAAAACATGACAAAATCTAGTCCTGAATTTAAATGATCTTCACTAATGAATCAACACATGTAGAACAATGACCTAAAACAAGGCATACCCTATTAAATGTAATGTAAGCTGGCCATATATTAAGTTATTATGACCATGTTTTTATTAAATACACACATGCCATATACTGCTGGAGCTTGAACAAGCACCGGCTCATTTGCATTGAAAGGGGAAGACACAAAAATAATGCATTTTGGATCATATCCTAAAAGTGGCAATTTTAACAAGCTATAAAAAAAAATGATCTGTAAAGTATTTTGAGTAGCAGAACATGGACCCTTCTAATCCGATCATAATAGGACTAGAAGCACAATCAGAATAAAAATGTTTAAAATGTTTGACTAAAATTTCGATTGGATTGTAAGGGGTGGTTTATCCCTTTTGTAATCTGAGCGAGAGGACATGTAAACACTTGATCGGATTGAAAACCGAAACTGGAAAGTACTGCACGTGCGCAGTGACGTACAAACAGTGTAATGACGTATGACGCGCGGGACAAGGTGTTCTTCCTAGTAAATAAAGTGTCATAAATAAGTGTCCTGTAATTATAAACCTCCCCTTTCACTCAGCGTATGTGAAGTGGAACACGACCACGTCCCACCAGTCCTCGTTTAAGACTCTCATCAACAGACGTCTAGTTTTGAGTGCGGGAAGAGGCACTTTTACAACTTTTTGTTTTTTTGCTAAAGTAAAATTAAGCAGCACAACAGTTGCGTAAACTGTGTAAAACAATAATCACAATCCTGAAACATTTTCAGCAATAATGTTTGGATTTGAAATTAAAGTAATGCTACTGATCCCGTGGCTGTATATCACATATTCAACATTAATTGTATTTGTGGCAGTGATTTAAGTGGGCGGGTACGCACTGGTACTCCGTACCGCCACTTCCAAATATAGCTCGAGCGTACTGCCACCTCTCCGTGCGCCCAGAATGTGCTTTTAGCGTACCGGTACGCTCATTTGGACATCTGTTTTAATAGAGGTTTTAATCTTTTGCAAGCGTTGCTGCTTTTCAGAGCGCCCTTCACAATGCATGCTTTCTAAGGGGCCGTTCACATATCGCTTTTTTTGCATGCTCAAGTTCGTTATTTCCAATGTAGGCGAGCGGTATGCGTGCTCATAATGGAAGTGACGATGCGCTCGTTTTTTCCAGGCGCGTCCACACCGCACCGAGTTAAAAACATCTCAACTTTGCAGAATGCCGCAAGCGCACCGTGGGTCATATGACAAGAACTAACCAATTAGCTTCATCCTTTCCCGTAACAACGCTGAAAGCTCAGCCAAGATGAAGGAACAGCTGTTCATAGCTGTATATGGATTGCCATTTTGAAATAAATCTAGTAGCAGAGCTACTGCAAGCGATTTTTAGAGCTGCAAATCCATTTATCCTTTGCTGAAATTTCCGCATCTTCACGGAGAGAGCAGGTCATGGTTGTAAAAGGAGTATGTGTGATACAGGTGTTAGTCACCACTCACAGTTGGTGCTGCTCATTAAATTAAACTTTTTTCAAATTAAACCTCACTGTCATTCATGTTACCAAAACTGGCCAACATTGAAAATGAATGACTTTCGTTTGTTTTATTGCTGCAAAGCGCAAACAGATTCACAAACACACCAAGCAAACCTGCATGAACAAAAAGACATGTCATAGCATTCCCACTACTAAATATATACAGACACTTGATCTGAACGCAACTTAAAGCTGTTAGTAGAGAGGCCTGTACGGTGTGCGTGAACCCAAAAGGACACTGATCCTTACAGACATTAAGAAAAGGAGGAAAGGCCATGTGACTCCAGAGAGTCTTTAAGCTCAAAGGTTGTGCAGGGCAAGCCTGAAGACTTCATTGGTGCAAACCCAGGCAGTGTGGATACATTTCAACAGAAAGGTCTGGTGGAAGCCCAGCACCTGGTCATCGTCCGCCTGACAGACAAACACACATACACTACAGCTCTGAAATGCTTATAAAATCTTTCAGAATACGCAGTATTGTCACATTAGGTGGAGCAAAAGGAAAATCAAGACAGGCTTAACCTGCCCACGACCACTCTCTATTTAAATGCCACTATGATTATACCAGAATATACCCTCCTAGACCTTATCACATACATATTTGTTTGAAGTGTTCACCTCAAGTGCTGCTGCAATAGCATATCTGTCAAAGGTCAAAATTAAATTTAGAAAATACTTACTTTTAGTTGGCCTACTACCATACTCAGTATGCAGCTATCAGGGGTAGGCTGATGGTCTTGTGCGGTGATGCTGTGAGCTATTTTTGTGAAGGGCAGGGTCTGAAAAAAAGGTAAATACAATATATTACTGATTAAGTGAAAGTGACATTCAGCCAAGTATGGTGACCCATACTCAGAATTTGTGCTCTGCATTTAACCCATCCGAAGTGCACACACACAGAGCAGTGAACACACACACACACACACTGTGAACACACACCCAGAGCAGTGGGCAGCCATTTATGATACGGTGCCCAGGGAGCAGTTGGGGGTTCAATAAGTCGTGGTATTGAAGGTGGAGAGAGAACTGTACATGCACTCCCCCCACCCACAATTCCTGCCGGCCTTTCGATTGGGAGTCAGACTCTCTAACCATTAGGCCACGACTTCCCTGGAATATACTTCATATCTTGCCATATTGGAGAACAAGACGGCACCACATATGGCTTAATGTTTCTGTTAGTTTGTCCTGACTGAGGTTTAGGGCTGGGTACTGAACTTCAATGCCTTTATGGTATCAAAGAAAAACTTTGATACTAAGAGTTATTTATCTTTCGGCGCCAAATTTCGGTTCCAAAAGCAAAGCAGCCGTTTTTCTTTTTTTTTTGCCAAGCGGCTGTGTCTGTGTGAGCTTGTAGAATACGTGCATGTAAGGACCTAAATTCGTCGTGATTGGCTGTCCACCCCCACGTGACGTGACTGGGAGGATTTCTGAAGATTATCGCAGTCACACAAGTGTAGCTGTTTTTTCTCAAAACTTTTCCGTTTTACAATGCCAAGGAGGTCTAAAGTGTGGCTACACTTTATAAAAGTGGATGCCGAGTCATCAAAGTGCAACATATGCAATAAGAGTATTGCATCCAAAGCTGGCAATACCACCAATTTAATGAAGCATTTGTTTGGATGAGTGTTTTGCCCTCCTTCCCTGTTTAGTTTGGTATACTCCATTGTGTATCTTGAAACACACCCCCTTACACGTAGTCTAAAAAACAGAGAGAGAGAGAAAGATTTATCCGGTACAGCGAATTTCTCTAAGCAGCAGGCCACTGTATACGTTCACTTAAAACATAACCGACTCTGTTTACGAGAATTCTTTACAGGGACAATTATTTTGATATAATTGTGCGATTATGTGTTCATTCAGAAGTTACGATACGCGAAAGATGAATTCATTCAATAAAATTATTATTTGTAAAGATAGATTCAAAAGAATCATCGGTTCACTAATCGGATCGTGAACTTGTATTACCAAGCCAAAGATTATCTATTATTGAACATCTCGAATGAATAAAGACTTCAAGTTCATCTGTAAAGCACATAAAGTTATCGTTTGAGTTTATAAACTTCTGTTTCATGCATGATTCGCAAAGTGTGAGTTCTAGAAGAATGTTTGTGTCTTGATGAGCATGTATCACTCACTAGGAGTCGCTAAATGAACAGCTGTCAGCTGCTGTTCTTTTTTTTCTTTTTCTTTTTTCTTCAATGGAGGATCAGTTGCACTATTGGTTAAAATCCCAAAACTGTTTACTTAAATATTAAATTAATAAATCACATCCAAACAGGGTCGTTTGCGCTATGATGTGGTGGGCTGCTGTGTGCAAGAAAGTCCAGGGCAACTTTTTGGTCCCAGTCAGCCCCTGAATGGCGCACCCCTTTCCAAAAAGCACAACCAGTTGTATTAATAATGTTATCCTGAGTGTGAAGAGTTACCAGAATTTTTTTTAATTAAGGTGAAAAATAAAAGTTTTGTGTTTAATGTATTTGTGTTGATGTTGAAATGGATTTTAAAACATATGGTATCGAAAAAAGTATCGTTAGGAACAGGTATCGAAACTGAGGTATCGAAATTGGCACCGGATCAAAAGATCTTGAACAATACCCAGCCCTACTGAGGTTTTTCAAAAACTATAAGTTTTACCAGGGATTAACTGCTAAACATTTGACAGTACACACCACACATCTTCTACTGATTTTTGATTACTCTGACGTTTAGCTGAACATTGTAGTTGGTGGAGCAGTGGTGCTGTTCAAGCATTTTATGTTGTGCAAGCGTGGGAAGTGAGCCAGGGTTCTCATCAAGCTCCTACAGCTTTAGAACACAGCTGCTTAGCATCCATCTGGTGAATCAGCTAAATCAGTAATAAGGACTATAAAAAAAATGGACTAAATGAAGCAGAGCAGGATTTACAAGCCTGTTTCGACAGCACTGATTGGAGTGTTTTGAAGCTGCTGCCACCAATCTGGAAGAGCTCACCGATTCTGTAACATCATACATCAGTTTCTGTGAAGATATGTGCATCCCTACCAGGTCCAGGACTCATTTAACTTACAACTAATAACCGTGGTTCACTGCAAAACTCAGACTGCTCCGTCAGACCATATAAGACATATAACATATAAAGGGCTGGGGACAGTCTTGTATAAACAGGACAAAAACAGTAACAAAGGAGTTCAAATTGGCTAAGGAACTCCAAAAAGCTGACGGTGACCCTGCATAAGTGTGGAAAGGACTGAAAGACATCAACTACAAGCACTGTGAAGAATCAAAAACTGGCAACAATTTGAATGAGTTTTACTGCAGGTCTGAAAAACCCTGTTTCACACCAATTCTGACCTTCTCTACATGGATCTATTAACACCTCCAGCACAGTTCCTCTTTGCTCGGTGCTACAGAGCACCAAGCACCAGAACAGCTAGGCATAAGAACGGCTTCATCCCTCAGGCAATCGATCTCATGAACAATTAACTTGCCATTTTTTATTTTAACACACATACTTTTTTTCCCTTGAATTTGTACATTACACACCTGTACACACAAATACCATCCATTGTCTACTTTGTATATTGTGTATTTATTTTTCTGCATATTGTTATTAGAGGCCAACCAATTTATCGGTTTTGCCGATTAATCGGCACCAATAGTTGATTGCTGGAACAATTGGTTATCGGCAAAAATCCATGCCAACAGTTTTCCGCGTTTTGGCCTTTGCTGGAGCGGCTGATAAGTTTCCCGGGTTGGGTCCGTTGCTGGAACAGCAGAGAAGGCTCTGTTTTCATTATACAGTGTGAGAGCGGCATTTAGTGCTTGAAATCACTGACTGCACATTCTGTGGGTTTAGACATGTGAAGCTGCGCGCTGAACAGAGTGAGACACTTCAGACAGAAAATCCTCCTTAGAGCACAATTCACATAGTTTTCCATTAAGTTAAATTATATTTGCCCCGAATCGTTGTTAATGTACATAATGAAATACATATTGAGCATCTCCATCAAAACGTTTGTCTTTCTGTGGCTCTAATAAAGTCTGTATGCTTCACTTATAGAGCTATAATATAGATCGCTCTTTCCATTTGCTTTGTTTTTTTAAACACTGAACTTCAAAATTATCTTTGGCTCATTGTTCATTCTTGAAGTAAACTTGTGTTCGTTTGGTCAATAAATAAACTGTTTTAGACCACTGGTGGAGTTGTATGTGTGTGTGATACAGGTGAATTCTCCTAGACTCAGTGCTGCTCTTTTATTTTGATTAGACAATCATTAAGTGCTCAATAATAGAAGTAAACGATGATCGAAATTATTTATTTATTTATTTTTATTTTTTTATTGGTTATGGCAGCACGTTGGGCGGCGCCCTGATCTCTGATTGGTTAGCTTCCCACTTGATGCCTCAAAATACGTAAGAAGACAGATAATCATGGCCTCAAAGTCACATAGTGATGGCTGGTTTCCCTTTGAGAAGAACAATGAAAATACAGTTCAGGGTAAGATGTGCAGCACCAAGCTGTCACACACATCTACAAAAAAAAACAATGCGCTATCATCTAAAATGTGTACATAAAATATCTGGCGATAACAGAGCGGCAACTCAGACGAGTATTGAATCACTTGCCATAAGACCTAAATGCAACGCAGGCAGAACCGAGAAGACGACAAAGCTGTTCGCTGAAATGGTGGTGAAAGATTTGCTGCCCATTAGTTTCAGGGACAGAGAAGGTTTAGTGGTGCCTGGCTGTTCCTGCAACATCTGTTCCAGCGGAGCGAATTTATTCCTCTAAATGTGAACAGGCTGCGCCCTCGGCTCTCATCTGAGCACGTAGAGCACCTTATGTTTTTGAATAGACATTTGAATGTTTCACCGGTTGTGGTAAATATAATATAAATTTTTTTTTAAATAATAATTATTTTAGTTTTGAGTTTTAGCCATAGTTGCTATTTGGTCTCTGTTTTATATCTTATAATAGTGGTTGGTTAAACTTTGTGAACTTTTTTCTTTATCTTTTAAAAACTACGTTTCACCGCTGGATCAAAATATGCTGCTAAAGTTATACTGGAAGACAATGTTTTGTTAAAAAAAAATGCAGTTGAATAAAGTAGCTAAAAAAAGAAAAAGTATCTTTCTGTGTTAATTTTTAAATCAAATAATGAAATGGTCTTTATAAAATAAAAATGCACTGGATATATTTGTAGCCTAATTAATTTAAACATATTCGTAGAGATGACGAAATCAATTTGTTTGTCATAGTTTTTATCTATATTTTAAATTGTATTCAATTATTTAGCAATAATCAGTGATTTCCATGCTGGTAAATAATAATGTAAAGCGCAATCCGAGTTACACTTTCGGTCAAGTTCACATCTGCATCGGCGAATTTTTTTCAGATAAAAGTTGCAAGAGCTAGTGTCTGATTAATTAACATGAACAATTATGCTGAAATCGCTGCATATCAGCGATTCGTTTCATGCTCATATAAGCAATGCCCGATAATGATATTGCTCTTAAATGTTTTATTTTTCTATTATAATTGTTATTATTTTATTATTGATGTTATAATAATGCAGCCAAGCTTTTTTTGCCGTCATATTTGTGGGCATAATGCAATTCATATGTCTTCGAAAACGCGCAGGTGGTTTATGGAAAATAAAACTTAACTTAATAAAACTTAATTACAACTATTAAACTTAATAACGTAGATGAAAATATAGCACAAATCTGCCATACATTTATAATGAGAACTTTATAGGGATCTATAGTAAAATCTGTCCTTGCCCATCTTTCAGCGCGCTGTCATTAAAACGCATCAGAGGGAGCTCTCTCTCTCTCTCTCTCTCTCTCTCTCTCTCTCTGTCTCTCTCTGTCTCTCTCTGTCTCAGTCTAACGCATAACTTAGCATTTTATTGTGCTGATACAAGTTGTAATGTTACGTCTGTATCTCAGTTATCTGATTTATCATAGGATGTGTCATAGAATTAGCTACCATTTATTGGTATACTCTTCACCTCATGCAGATATTTCTTGCTCCTTTATTAATAACATTGCTTCATCAGAATCATAATCTAACCTGTTCTAATCATGTGTTCATGTTTTCATACAGATTTTAATGTCAGATTTTTTTTTTTTTTTCATTTTCATAACAATCTTCAAAAAAAATTCCATTAAATACATTATGGCCATGCCCCGCATAAGCCCCACCCCCGATTAATCGATTAATCGTTTTTGAAACCTATCGATGATCGAAATGAGAAATTTCCCAAAATGCCCATCCCTAAATAGAAGCAGTTAAAGTGTGAGAGTATACATTGAGCTGGTATAATTGTAGGGACCTATGTTTCCCGCGATGCAGAAAACGCAGACGTAATCGCAGAATCCATTCATAAAAAATGGAATTCACAGATTAACATGTGACGCTCACTGAGATTTCAGCGTCTGCGGTCTGACTAAATGAGGACAAAAAAAAACACATGAAGAACATCTCCAGAACTGCTCTGTGAGTCACTTCATGAGCATTTGACCATTTGATTTGAGCAAAAGCAACATATCACATGCACATAATTGTAAAAGCTACTCATTTATTTTGCAACCCGTCAAAATAAAAGTCCGATTTTGAAGTATATTGTTCAGTAGAATGTACATGTACATAGCCTACTACTACTACTAAAATGAAAAAAAAAAACATTTTTTAAACGTTAATGTTTGCTTAATTTTAAGTAATTAAAAGATAAAATAAAATTAATGTTTCATGCCTTGATTTGATGACAATAAAAATTTCAATACACAATTTTTGAGGGGGAAAAAATAATTAGGCTTCTTTATAAAAATAAAAAAAAAGACATGCTAAAACAGAATTTGGTAACAATAAAAAAATATGGTGAGAAAAAATAAAATATTTCATAGGACCCTAATCATGTAATTTTTGTTTAACTTTTATTAAATTGATTTGAAAATGTATAAGTTAGATGATTTTATTTAATTGGTCTTTATGATTAATAAACTTTAGTTTAACTATTAAAAAAGGAGTGGAGTAAAATTAAAGTGGAAAAAACTGAATCCACAAAAATTAAATAACAGAATTTGATAATAAATAAAATGGCATTTAGGAAAAAATTAACTGATTTCATAGGGCCCTATTAGAGTGTTGTAATTTCAACATTTACTATTACTGTTATTATTATAATTATTATTATTACTACTATTAGTATGGTTCAGTAGCGTTTTTCTTTTCTTTTTTTTTGTAAATAAAGCACTATTATTTTTTTTCAGTATCCATTTTAAAAACGATTGGTTAATTAATCGGTATCAGCCAGTGCGGTCCAACCTTGCTATCGATATCGGCAAAATCCAATATCGGTCGACCTCTAGTTGTTATTTCCTGTTTACTTAACCTATTTGTATTATCTGTGTCTTGTCACTGTCCTTCTTGTCTGTGCTGTGGAAGCGTCGGTCATCAAAACAAATTCCTCATATGTATAAAAACACCTGCCAATAAAACTCTTTCTGATTCAGATATACAATACATGTGGTAATTAAACATCTGATCAATATTTAATTGGGGATGCACACTATATGGTCAATTTGAAAGATTTTTTGCTAATGGTATTTACTGGTATTGGTTGATAGTGCGAAAACTCCCACCCTCTATTTTAACAAATGAATTAGAAGATATGAACCCTAACTTATCAAAAAGCCAACTCTACCAAAACGCACGCAAATACTTACAGAAAGCTTTTCGACAATTGCTGCTTTTCCCTGGAATTGCTGACCCTCCCACGTAAGGCATGACGCATCAATCTAGGACAAGGAAAAAAAAAAAACATATAGTTGACCTAAAGCCGCCAAAAAGTAGACAGCAGAGCAGTAATGTCACCAGTCTTTTAATAAATACATATTAAATAATTTATATACTAAAATATACCTCAACATAAGTATTGTTTAACATACACGTGATATATCATTTAACATGTGTTGCTGAAAAAATAGGATCATGTATAAGCACTTTAGGCTTTTTTAAAGGTCCAGTAGAGAACCACATTTCTGGCCTGAAAAGATTCCTCTGCTGAACACACGACAAAACTTGTTTGTTACTGGGCATCTAGCGTCACTCTGCAAGACATAAACCAAGTGACGCTTTGAACTCTAACATGAAGGAAAGGCAGAGACACTGAAACATTACTACTTGACATCTCTCTCACTAAGAGAGAACTATCCTGCAGAAAAGAGCTTAATACAATACTCACATATATCGATCCAAGTTGAGTCCTGTCAGTGTCAAACAGCTGATAGTAATGTTGCACAAAGCTGGATCCTATTTGTTCCCAAATCGGCTTGTCTCCCATTCTGATTTACCCTGCTACAGGCACTGGTGGAAAGACAGAATAAATGACTCCATGTATATGACAGACTGAGGGTTGACAACAACTGACAAGACAGAAAAAAACCCCTGAAATTTTCATCTACATTTAAAGGTGCACTGGCTTTTGAGCCAATAGTAACCAGCGAGTACTACTGGTCACTATCGTTTGTTTTGTGTTTGTTACACTATTGGACTTAAGATGTACTTTTGTTTGTAATTGAGGGCATCCATCGCACACTGATTGAAAGCAATATGTGAAGTTAATTTATCAATTGCATGATATGGTTGGTCATGTGATAACAACATGGAAGAGCTCAAACAAGCAAAAAAAAAGTGCTCAAAATTATAAAAAATAATTAAACTGTCAGTAATAAAAACTAAGACAAATACAACAGAATAAAAAAATATACAAATGAAACAAACTGTGCTTTAATGTTTTTTTTTATGCAAGTATTAAGCAGTATGATTATTTCATTTATTCACTATACCATTTAATGTCTTGTCTCAGTTTGGCTCTGACGTGTATTTATTGCAGTTTATATGAAAAGGTTCATGTAGCGTGCTACAACCTCCTACAGAAACAAATAATCAAATGTAAAATAAAACATAGCCCACTGTCACTTTAAGAGCCACACGGATCCAAATTACCATTACACGCATATTTTCATTCTCAAGTCTTTACGTTCATTTGTTACATGACAAACGAAGGTATATATGAAAAAAATCACCAACCGCAACATTTTGACACATTTTTGAGGTATAATATGACTTCACATGTCCGAGTTGTGTTCCGCCTCTGGGCTTAGGCTATATCTCTTCCTGAGGAGCACCCTAAGTTCTCTTTCACGCTTTTAAAAACATGATTAAAATATACTTCGATAAATCAAGCACGTCCCATTCTGCTAATGTCACGTTACATGGTTTTACTGATTTGCATGGGAAATTGGGCTTTTATGCATGAAAGAAATCATACCACTGCAAAAGGGGGCAGAATGGGGCCCAATAATCGTTTTGTCTCTATTATTGTATTTTCATAATTGTCGGGAGGCCAAAATTGAAATTTAATTGTTTTTTTTTTTCGATTAATTGCATAGCCCTGCTACAATGCTCATGATAAGTTTTGTTAACTCAACAGTAAGTAAATCCACCTCACCAGCTAATTACTCTTCAACAGCGACACTATAGAGCTACCACAAAAACAGAAGCTCAAAGACAAAATCCTAAAAATGGCTGTGCGCTTAATATTTTTATGGCACATAAGGTCTATCAGCTTTATAGTGGGCAAAAAACATTAAACGTAGATCTGTCAAGAAGACTGTCAAACTGTCAACAAAATCACACAAAATTTTAAAGGCCAAACAGATCAGGCCAAAAAGGCTTGATTAATGGCCCATTTTCACCCAGGATGATAACTATAAAGATAACTACAAATAATAATTGTTCTATTTCCATGAGAATAGGAAAGTCCACACCTAAAAGAATAACGACAAAGAGGAATGATATTGTTGCAATCATTTTTTTTTTTCAGCCGATGAATGATACTAAAATTGAAAGCCAATCAGATAATGGTACTGATAACATTAGAGTTCACATCAATCCACAATAACAATAATGTTTATTATTAAAGTTATATCTAAATGTTTGAGTTCTTTAAAGTTGGAAAGACGAACATTGACTGTAGGTATTTTTATAATTTATCATACAACATAGCTCCAACATTGCTCCCATGTGTCACTATTGCTATAACAGTAGTGCGTACCTTACCCTATTCTCTATTCTTTTAGATTTAACATTATTTTTTCTTCATCATTATAATTATTGTCCTTCATGTGAATGGGGCTTAAACTCCTTTCCATTTAGAAGCACATGGAATTTAACACATTCCTGCTCCACCCTTTTAAAAACTCTATACTGATTTGTCAGCAACTTTTGACTGGTTAATATATCATGTGATTGGGCCATAATTCACTTGAGCCTTTCAAACTTACACATAAATAGTCTTATATCCATAGTTTCCACTGACATCTAACAAGTAGAGTTCTGGAATAAAATGTGTCTTTAGTTATTTAGAGCAGTTGATGACAAATCTAGAACTACACCTTCTTGCATACGTTAGTAATTGTTTAAATGGCTATCACTACACTGACCAACCTAGTTTGATTACTGACAAATTAGAAAAGTCGATCAAAATGACACTTACATTGATGACTGACATATAAAAGCATTCGGATGGATTTTACGGACTCTTAGCACTAGTTGGTCGGTTAGCAAGTTCTAACTTCATTTAAAAATCAATCGGTGACCATATGAAGATGTCCAAATTGAGGTTAAAATCATTTCCGTCAAACTACAGCCACTATCTAATCAAGAATGCTACTAACGATTAAAAGTAACCATGCTAAGATTATTAGCTAGCTTTCAATGGCTCGCTGTAGACTGATTCATTTTAGCTTTAGCCGCAGACGTGCTAACACTGGGCTGTCTGTCTACAACACGCTCACCGGCTAAATAATGATGCGATGAAGTTGTGTTTTACGTTGAAGTGATCCTTGCTTTTTGAATATGGACTCGGAGTTTGAACAGTAACGATCCACGGTCAACTTGGACCAAACGCACCCTCGTTCCGTTCTAAAAATACCCCAGAGCCATAAGAGCTGAGTGCAGGCGCGACACCCTAGCGCGGCCCGTGCACGCTCCTGTCCTATAGGCGTGTCCTATTCGCTAGCCTTTTCACATTATTCTTGACAAAAAGCCTCAGTACTACGTTACATAAAGTAGTTATAAAGTAGTCATCTGCAGCGTAAATGCAACGTTAACTTATAAATAATATGTGGTCATCATCTTACCTCCGTGAGCCCTAAACCGATTCCCCGGTTCCAGTTATGGCGACTCCAGCGCGCGGAGAACAGAAGTTGAGCGGCCTCTTCAGTTTGAGCATGCGCAAAGCGCTTACACACTGCACTGCTTTGAATTTTGGTTCTTGACAGCCAGTCGCAAACGGAAGGCTGCAACCTACCGAGGCTGCATGCTTCCTAGTTCAGGGTCGTGTAGGCTTTTACTGTCTATGCTAGAGACCTCCTCGGCATTAAACGGTAGAATGAAACAGTCTAGTACGTATGCGTGGCTACGTCACATATGTTCCCGCTCTGTCGTGGCACAAAAACACTAATAAAGCTTAAATTCTGTTCTGTTAAATAAAATTACATGTGCAGAAAATTTCAGTTTAGTTTTCAATTAGTCTCACAAATGCAGTGCTTCTTTGCATTTACCATGTGAAAAATGGAGCTCTTGTTTATAATAAATTACATTCAATTAAATAAAATAAAATACATTAAATAAAACTGACAAGCAAATAAATATAAAGGTACCATTTACTGACCTGAAAATAAGTAATCTGTAGTGGACAGTACAAATTAATAGAGCTTCGTTGATTTAGATATAAAAGATCAATATAACAAGCATGGCGGTAACTTTTCTTTTTAAGCAAAAACATGTTAAAGCAACATACAGAAGCATTTTAAATTATATTTTAAAATAATTGTATTACTGTTTCATTCTCGATATGTGATTTATCTAATTACATAACAATATGCAAACTATGAATACAGAGGTGTTTCTATACCTTAGTGCTGTGGTTGGTTTGTATATGTAGTAGTGTGCTATATAAAAAGATTGGAAATGTGCTTGTAACAAATGGTCATCGCTTTGGCCCTGCCCTTTTTACATTAGCCACAGAGAGACGCTGTAGCACAACTTCTGCGTTCAAAGCTAGAGCTTGTAATTCACACCGCTTTGTCTGAAAAAACTACACTGATATTCCAGTCCAGAGTTTCAGAATCCAGTGAGGGATGGATAGTCTTGAAGGCAGCCCAGAGGTGCTCTGCATCCATTTCTCTACATTGAGGATACGCAAAACAGGACAAAACTATGACATTTATCGAAATCTAAACAGGATTAGTTAAATGTGGCTTTTACACTGAGATCTCTTATAACTTATTCTAATTTTGTAAACAGTTTGATGGATGATGATCTTTCACCCTTTGCATTCCAGTTGCACTCTCAGCTCACTGTTGTACTGCGGCCTCTCAGAAGTAGCTTGTTTTTTAACTAGACTCAGGAACACTTCGTGTCTTCCAGTTGTGTCCTGGAGTGAGAACAACATGCACACAAAACATTATGTTGTTTTAATATATTTATATATACAGTAGCATTCAAAACTTTTTAGTCAGTAGGATTTTTTTGGAAAGAAACTATAAAGATGCCTATAAAAATATTTCTAATACAAATAAACATTGATCTTTTGAACTTGATATTTGTCAAAAATACCTGGAAAAAAAATTATTAATTAAGCATCACAACTGTTTTCAACACTTATAATAATAAGAAATGACTCTTAAGCACCAAATCAGCCTATAAGAATGATTTCTAAAGTATCATGTGATAGACAGCTCTGCCATCACATGAATAAATTACATTTTTTAAAAGTTATTTTAAATTGTAATAATATTTCACAATATAATTATTTTACTGTATTTTTGAGCAAATAAATGAAGTCATGGTGAGCACAACATTTTTTTTTAAATACCGTTCCCAAAACATTTGAATGGTAGTCACTATATTAAATATAAATTATGTTGTTAAGCAAAAACATCAAACTGACCTCTGCATAAAGTGTCTGATAAGCAATGCACACTCCATTACCATCCATTACCAAGCCTTCTTCAATGCCTCACTGAAAATAGTATACATAACATGTCCTATGATAATAATCATACAACAATCATAAGTTGTCTTTTATAACTGACTTTATTTGCTTTCTTCAGCTTGGATGTGCCCTGTGAAAAAACAACTTTACGTCAGCCAAGCAAAGCTGGTTTAGGTCATTTATACCCTATGTTTAACTTCTTTTTTATTATTTCTTTTTATATTTAGACTAAATATATAGCATAAAGTTGATTTGTCAAAGAGATTTCTTTCTGCAATAATCCAAACACCACTGGAAAGATTGGGTTTTAAGTTTTTATTGAGAGAACCAGGGTAATGCTAACCTCAATGTTGGCCTACAAAAATATATCATCACTGAAGAGCTCTATTGTTATTTTTGACATTAAGAACACTTACAAGACCACTGAAGAACTTCATTTTGGCCGGATTGACGTTCAAAGAGCTCTTTACATCGCTCACTGCCTCCTAGTATGTCTACAACACATAAGATTATCTCAAACATTAGCTTAACTGCACTATATAAAGAACAGATATGACAGCTTACAACTGGAATATTCAGATACTGTAACCTGAACATTGTTCCCAGTTTGGTGGGGGAGTTATAACAATGTGTTTGTTATCTGAGCCATGTTGCAGCCCAGACTGATTGGAGTGTAACACTGTTGATTCGAATAATGTTTAGTTATCAGTTTATGATTATTTATTTATCATTATAGACCTCTTTGAAGTCTGTTTCTCTGCACAAGTACATGATGATGAACCTCGAGCGGTGTGTCATACTCAGACTTGAATTGGTCAAAGTCTGTCTGTAAGGTTTCCAGCTAAAAAAAAAGGAAACAATTCACATTAAATATGATTATCAAACACATATCAAATAGATTATTGTCTTATTTATTTTTAAGCTCCATCTAGAATTAATGTTTAAGAGTCATTCTTTTGGGTGTTTGATTAATTGAAAGCATTCTTGCTGAAAAATATTCTTCATTACAAAATGCACTGACCCCAAAGTTTCAAATCGTAGTGTAGATAAACAAAATCATAAAAATAACATAACAATATAATAGTTTAAATATTTCATTCTAACATACATAAGTACAAATTGTATGTATGTAAGGTATATTGGTAAATTGATTATTCTGTACGTAAACTAATATATATTTTTCTTCTCCATACCTTAATTAAAGTCTCCTCATGAATATGATTTAGTCTGGTCATGGGACCACATCACTGTATTCAGATTGCAGGCGGTTAAGCTGAACTTGGACTTAAGATGGGTGAGATCCTCTCTACACACCAGCAAAGCCATTTTCAGCACCACAGGATCCTCAGATTCGTCCTCTGTGAGGAACAAGCAAAGTTTCTCTCAAACCACCTCCTCTCTACTCGACCTTCTGACTACTGCAACTCACTCCTGCCAATCAGAACTCTGTAAAAAGCTCCAGCCCTGCTAATATTTATCATCTTCAAATAATCTGACATCCCACCTCTACTACGCTTCCTCCACTGGCTAGGGTGACCAGTTGGTTATTGCCTAGTTGCAGGGTAGTAGATGTGATTTAGCACGAAAATGCGGGACACAAGTGAAAGAGTTAAATTTATTACTATTAGACTATGTAATGTTGATTGGATGATAACTTGCTTTATATCATCAATAGGCTTTGTCAATGGTGACAATTTGACCAGGTTTAAGTGAAAGGCTATAGGCTATATTCAGTCTAATACATATAATGAAATGATTAACAGACTAGAATGTAATATAATCACATTTTATATTAAAATACATTTCCTTAAGTGGCAAATAGATTATTATTATTATTTTTTTTTTTATTAAACTATGCAAACATTACATGTGTTCTACATGTGTTCAAACATTACCAGATTCAGTGCATCTTGAACTTGTGTTATTATCAGGATGTTGTTATCTAGCATTGTGTCCAGAAAAGAAATCCTGCCTGAACCATGATTCCTTTGCTTTGTTTACGTCTTGCAGGAAAAGAGACAAAGCTTGCAATTTCAAGACTATCCTGCATTTGGTGGTCACCCTGCCATTGGATCCTTATTCTCATACACTAAATTCCAGTAATAAAGCTTTTGTTTCCAGGTTTGTTTATTTTTTCAGACTCTACTACTTAGTTTCATTAGTGTAACCTTCATTTATAACATTCATTACTACCATCATGTTCAGTATATTGGGTAGACTGCAGCGTACGATTGTACTCATGTATGCATTATGGAAGCAGCAGTGTTGTTATTGTTAACTACAACTAAAATGTAATTATTAACAATTGTTTTCAGCTATTTAATTAAAGCTTAAATAAAGTAAAATATAAATATTATATAAAAGTATATTGAAATATAAAATGACAAAAAGAAAAACAATTTACGCTTTACACTATACTGTAGCCTATCGAGAGGTCATGATTGTTGTTAACCGCTATACATTTGTCAAATACTGACAAAACATCCTTTAACCACTCAGAATAGTGAATAATCGAAGGAGGCCAGATCTTGACAAAAGGACAGACATAATAAATGAGCTCCACCTGAATCTGCAGAGCAGTCTGTTGTTCTCTCATACTCTCAATGACACGCTGCAGACGCTGACTCTCTCGCTTCAGAGTTCGGATCTCTTCTCTTTCCTGAACTCTCTGCTCCAGAATCTTCTTTTCACACTGTTTCGACACAAGCACCAGCTTCCCCCGCAGTGGTAGCAGGTCCCTGATCTGTTCACGAAGATGCCCTGGGGGAGACATTAACACTTTGATTAGAGTAATCTCATCTATTATTTTCCTCATGACTTATTATTGACCAATTGAGTTCCATTAGCATTTAACTTTACAGGTTTTGGATTTCTATATATTGACTTTGCTACAGTTTATGTTTTGAAGGTGATCGGCATACATTTTTTGCATGTTTTACATTAACATATATATAAATATATACTTTTATGTTGTTTTTTAGCATTGTGTGGACTTTTTAATTATGTGGATACATTTAATTTACCAAAAAGACAGTAAAGACTTTAAGCATTCTTTTTAAGAATTATATTTCAAATAAATGCTGTTCTTTTGAACTATTCATCAAAGTATCCTAAAAAAAAAAAAACATCAATGGGTTCCACAAAAGTATTAAGCATTTTCAACACTGATCATAAAAAATGTTTTTGAGCATACATAATAATGATTTCTGAATGATTATGTGACTTTTTCTAAAGATCATGTAAATGTACCTATATTAAAATAGAAAACAGTTATATATATATGTATATATATGTGTGTGTGTGTGTGTGTGTTTTTGTATCAAATGAATGCAGCTTTGGTCAGACTCAGCATAAAATGGTTTTTTCACATACATAAAAAAAATCTTACTGACTTCAAACTTTTGAACCGTAATGTATGCTAAAGCATAAGAGACCAATACAAAGTGGGATGTATACATACAGTCTGAGCTCTTGGACTTTGAGGCCATGTGTATCTAAAGCTTCTAATTCTCACTTCAGATGACACTCAATCTGCTCTTAGAAATGAGGTTTGGTAAGAGATCTGCAGCACATCAAGTAGACATTAGGATCAAAGTATGCAATGGACATGGAAGAGATGCCTAAACCATTTTTAAATTTTACAACTAACGTTACTGGAGTACTAAAATGAACACCGAGATGCTATGTGTTGTCCTTGCCATACACATTATTCAACTTTTTTAAAAGTTTGACCAGCTAATAGTATAGATATATCTGTAAATCAGCTATTAGATATTTGAAATACTATCAAATATGATTTTTTTATAACTTACTTAGATATCCTTCTAGAAATGTGTCGCAGCGATCCTCTGCTAACGAAAATAACTTACATGCAGTTTGAACATGGGTTGAGAAGTCAAACAGTGACAGCAGATACTTTATCCTAATTATTATTTTTATTTTTTCTATTATTATTTTTCAAATATATTAACAGCTGTCACGCTGCAGGCATATTAACTTAAGGAAATAATAAAAAGATGACTAACATAGAGAAAATGGCAACCATTTTCATACAATTAACTATATACTGATATGGTTATTTTAAAATAATATCTTAATGTACAAATATTTTATTGTACATATTTACACTTGACTAACGTTACTGACTTCTGTCGCTTTATTTGTCACTTCTAGTCATCAAGGTTAGAAACGTCATCGATTCTGAAATGTCCTTGACTCTTGCCTTTCAGAGTGAAACAGCGATGGCAACTGTAGTTATCTCAACGAATAAACATCTTAAAAATAATCCACAGCAAAATTAGCAGCGAACGTCTAACTGAAGCTTCAGCAGCGTGGCATTGTTGTTGTTTGAGAGGTGGTTGCTATGATACCGGTGGACCCTAAAAACTACCTTCAGTTTATAGGCACCCACATCGTGCCTGCATGTACAATAATATGTGACTTCATCGTCTAAAACATTATACGTGTCGCATTAAATTCGCGTATACGTGTTAATGTATAAAAACGTTATTTGATAAACATTTATAATGTCTACTGCGCTGGTATGATATAAAATATGTGTTTTTCATCACGGCAGTGAACGCGAGTGCTACTGGATTGCACCACCAAGTGTCTTATTTTTCTAAACCCGTCTGTTTTGACTGAAGGAAACTTAACTTGTTGGGGGAAAAAAAGTCTTGTTAGAGTATTTTAATATAACGCACTTGTTTATAACAGTAAACTTTAAATTAGCAGTAAAAAAAGTCCTAAATTAATATATATATATATATATATATATATATATATATATATATATATATATATATATATATATATATATATATATATAAAGACACAAACCACAACAGCGTTTAATGTATTAATACCTTATTATAATAGTTAAACACGGAAAACAAACAGTACAGTTATTATTTAAAGTCAGTTAATAAAGCAAACTGCTTCACAGACCAGCTGTTTAAGATAAGGATTATATGAAGTCTGTTAACGTTACGTAAAAACGGATAGAGGCTGAATTATATGCAAACGTAGTGAAATTGATTTTCGTTTGAATAAGTGACAGTCAACTTATTCCAGATGCAACAAACACGGTTTGCTTTTGATCTAAATCAAGTATACACAAGCTCAAGCGATAGCATTAGGAGTTGTATTAAAAACTACAAATCCTAGACTGCGTTTCACAGCCCCGGTTGAGTTAGGTCTGGGTGATGTAGTTGATGTGAGCAGTGTGCGCTGCGCAGGACTTTGTGTTCAACTACAGTCCCCACACGTCACTGATCCGCGGATATCTCACCGCTGCTGTTTCTCTCCGCAGTCTAGCGCTCTCTCATTTTTAGCGGATTGGCAAAACAGGGTAGGATCACTAGGAGGAATACAAAAACATAAGCAAAAATGGCAGAGCTTGGAGCGGGGAGCCTGCTAACAGGAGATCCTGCTTTTAATTACCAAGAGCATGAGCTAAACGAGCGCTTGAAGCGGCTGTACCCGGCCGTGAATGAGGAAGAGACCCCCTTACCCCGATCTTGGAGCCCCAAGGATAAGTACAGCTACATCGGGCTCTCACAGAATAATCTGCGGGTGCATTACAAAGGTATACAGCTGTGACACACGCTGAACTGTCAACCCGTAGGCCCTGACTGGTTCGCTGCACTCGAATATATGCAATCTCCCCGATCTAGTTTGAGCTGCTTTTTTCCCGTCCCCTTTGCTTTGTTGCATAGAAGGAAAGAGGAATGTCCAAATGGGTTGACATTTAGCAAACCATCATGTCAGAATTCGGCTAGCGAGAGTAGCTCGGGGAATAAGCACGGCTGGGGTGTCTAGCTTTTGGACACCTATCTTTTACCTATTACCATGTCATAAACATTAAGAGTTATTGATTTGCCGAGCTTGTTTTGTACTCCCCTTTCGGTGATTTAGTCAAGGTTGGTGCTAGCTAGCCACGACAGGGCAATAAGGGCAGCTAAGCAGCTACACCATTGCAATGAATTTGCATATGCTAGTTAGTTTCCTCCGCATTGCATAAGTGTATTTGTGTATCAGTTATCGGGTGATTTATATAAGGACACGAGCCGCATCACAATGAAACAAATCGCTGAAAATGATTTTAGTGCGTATTTGACGCACGAACATGTGCGTATTTGTGTTGACGGACGATTCGAATCAGAGCAAATCTTTCGAAGCGCTGAATTCGAGTTCTGCAACACTAGCTTGTCTAAACAGTCGTGGCGTTTCGAATGACCCAGTCACCCCCAGGGGGGTCTGTGAATTTACCCCAATAGTATCTACTTTTTTTGTTTAACAACTGTGTAAGGTTACATGCTTTTAGAGAATACACAATAAAGCAGTATTTTAAGAACCACCAATAAGCACAATATAATCTTTTAGTGGGTTTGTTTAAAAAGATTATTACAAGTTAACTGGTATCTGTTTTGAATCTTGCTAGCACTTATTTATTTTATCACTACTGAGAAATCCAACAATGACTGCTATCTTTTCAGTTTCATTAGACATACATTAGACTAGTCGTTCAGATCCCAGTAGTATCTGCTTAATTAGTCCCTTATAGCCTGTGTTATTTACAAGTACCCATTCCTATGCCACAAGTTACTGTCCCAGTAGTGCCAGATAACTTCCATCGTTCTTGGTAGCAAATTACACATTTTTGACATTTTGAATTCTATGCAGTTCTGTTGTTCACATATCAACTATTCATTCTTGTCTAATACTGTAACTACTGTAATTTTTGCTGGTGTCCTTTCCAGTTTACTAGAAATGATTCGTTAAGTACTATTACTTATTCTTTAGTTAGTTGGAAAAATATTGAATTGAATTGAATTGAACAATATAGTTGCTAGTATATATTCTGGTTTTCAGAGTGCTAACTGAATATTTGCTAGCATGCATTTTAAAAAAAAGTGCGTTACAGTTAAACCTACTTGTATGATATTTAATTGAACTATAAAGTAGTTTTACTGACTAGCCATCAAAACTGACATTTAAAAAGCAATTTATACTAGTGTTATTCCATGTCATAAAAATAATGACTCTTTTTGTTACTGCATCTATGTGAATTATTAGGTTTGTAAAAATACTTTAGTGTGTTGTCTGACATATTACTGAAATGTAGCTGACATGTACCCTGGTTATTTTTAGTTTAGGCACAAATGTTGTTATAAAGCACCTAATTCTGATTCAATGGTGTGTGTGTCTGTGGGCATGTTGTGCAGTACATTAGGATAGATAGTTACCATTTTAGGATCACTGGTGTGTTCATTTTCTTACATGTTGCATTTGACAGCTGTTTGTGTCAATGCTCAGGCCCAGTGGGAAGTTTGTCCTTATAGTTCAGTTCATTCCCTTTGAAACATCAAGGAACAATGCTGCATTATTTTGGTAATGTACACTGCTTTGTGTCTGCGGAAAATTGTACCTCACTGACAGCTATCTTCTTTCAGGCTGTGGGTATGTTTACCTCTTCATAAGGTGTGTGATGTTAGCCAGGTTTTTGATTTTTAAGAGTCAGATTATATTGATATACTGATTCTTCAAGGGTCATTGTTTCTTTTTGTTCTGCCATCCTGACTGTTTTCCGGTCAGTTTATCCTCAACGCAGGATTGCAGTTGATTAAATTAGATTAGTAGATATTAAAGGCTTGTTACTATAATCTGTTTTTAAATAGAGCCTTGTAGCAGCATATTTGCTAAATGACATAATATGTCTGCTAAATGTAAATATTTAAAGCAGCTCAACTTAATAAATGATTTAACCTGCAGTCTATTAACCTTCAGTGCTATTTTGCCAGTGTACCAGATTCTATTTCTGTAGACTAAATTTTAGGTAACCTCGTGTTGCTGTCAAGTAAAGACAATAGATATATGCTGTCAAATAGTGTGTTGATAACATGTTATATTATGTTATCCCACATGGCTCTCCATCTTTATTTAGGAAGCATGTAAAAATAGCCAAGCTTTTGCATGATGAAACAAGGAGAAAAGACACCAGAGGCTCATTCTCTAGGTTTGTTCCCAGTGTGGACCTCATTTTACTCTTTGTCACACTGACAAGGACGTGAGCCCATTAATGGAGAGAGGAAATGTGACTTTTGCAGCACTACATCCATGCATATATTTTTACACCACGTCCTGTGAGAAGATTAATGCAAGATAAATAAATACAAATATAGCATAAGCTCAGATGTTTTTTCTGTGCAGTCTGTTGGACTCTGTGTTTCCTTTAAGCTCTGTAATGTTTGCCTATAGAGGGCTTTAGTCTGTCTGAGGAGCCAATCATGCATGATCAGTCGGTGCTGTGACATCACCAGATTGTGTTCATTCCCTTTAGTGTCTCTGTGAAGCTGTGAAACCCTGTTTGCTAACACTAGCACAACACTCCCAATCTTCTCTCCCGGTGTCTTTGTTCTCTCATATTGTAGTGTTTTTTTTTTTTGCCTGCTTGGCTGATGTTATTATGGGTGCCAGCTGTAGCCTTGTAAAGCTCCCCACAGTTTGCCTTAGATGTTTTGACGGAGAAACCTTAATTGTGAAAAGGAGTTTTATCATAGCAGTGCAATTTTGATTGTATGTGTGTTTATGTGAGAGTGTATGAATATCATTCCACTGTTCATCATTTTTTATGTTTCTTTTTATATTCATTTGTGAATTTTACGAAAACGTGTCATATTTACCAAATAAAATAAATAAATAAATAAAATAAAAGTATTTAGTATATATATATATATATATATATATATATATATATATATATATATATATATATATATATATATATATAATATTTGTATGGTGATATTATTAAATTATAAATGAAAAGGTTTCCTTGTATGATTGCATGGACAAAATACTGCACATTTCTTTTTGAAACAGAAATATGTAAAATAAAACTAAATTGAAATTTTAAAACAAACTCCATTTCATATAAATAAAGGTGTTGTTTGTGCTCTTTCTAGTGTTGTCACGCTACCAAAATTTCAGTATTTGGTACCAATACCAGTGAAAATCCACGGTTCACACATATTTTAGATTCACAATTCATTTAAAAGCCTCTGGCGTGTAAAAATAGTAGATATCATAATGTCCTGTTGTTGTTTTTTTCTTTACACTAATGTAAGTTATCGGAGCATTTAATAGGTAATAAAGAAACTTCATTCTAATGCTCATTATATTAGCGTTAGCCGCATTTACGCTAATGATTAACTAATCTAATAACAGCGTTTATATCAATCTGACATTCAAATTAAAATATTGAATATTATTCATAACAGAAATGGTGTTTCCCAGAGCCTTGCACTCTATTTATTGTGGCATATATATGCAAATTCATTCTCTGCCAGCAGGAGGCGCTTGAAGAGCGCCAAAGAGAGAGGTTTCCCTGGTAACGGCTGTAAATCAAATCAGAACTCACAAACGCTGCTCAGGCATTACAGGCAAGATTAAATGAAAATGACATCCATAATTTTCTGAAGACAATCGGTTTCCTTCAGAAATACAGTGATACCAAAACAGCAACAATGGGTTTTGACTTTGACACGTGCAGTGCTCATGTTTATCCCACAAAGTCAAAGAAAATCAATTTTTGGCGGTCAGTTTTGATATTGTGGCGGGCCGCCGCAAATAAATCAGTGTAGGCTATGGGAGACACAATGAAACTTATCTGCTTGAACTCTTGATCTGGTTGTATGTCTTTAAAGTATTTTGTTAGTTTGGTGTCTTTCCTCCTTTTGAGGCCACCGAGTCTCAGTGCTTTTATGAAGAGAGTGCACCTGCGCACCTTTGGGATAGTGCATCAAGAACCGTGTTGATCAGGTACTCGGTACCACCTGTACTTAAAAAAACCTCATACCCCAACATTTTCATTTTTTTAATTCCGACTTTCTGTTCAAAATTAAGTGCAACCAATGCATTGGAATCACTATCCAAACAAAGATGCTGAATACATGCAGCATGTGCAGTTTTTTAAATCTAAATTGTATAATTGTAGATTGTATAATTTGACATTTTAAAACAAAAACAGAATGCTCCGATTTTAGTTTTGTGAAACTATACATCATCAAACTAGCCTATGTCAGACTCGTACTTCCGCTCAATTTCAGTTTGCTTCTGCACTCAGTCTGAGATAGCAAACCAGCTCCCAGTTTTTCTCCGGCTCCGCACCAGCTGTCCAATCAACAAACAGAGAGCGGGCTAAGAGCCATGACGTAGATGCTAAGCGCCAAATTTAAAACTGTAGTTTAGGTTAGGGAAAATGACAGTAGAAATGGAGACACAGGATCTATTCGCTCTGTTGTGGAGAATATATTCCCGGCATTTGCCAACTGAAGCCCAAACAAGAAGATTTTTTGTTTCACATTTCGAATGGAGTTGATGTTGTGGCCTTACTCCCGACAGGTTTAGGGAAAAATGTAATTTATCAACTGTTACTGATCATCATCGAGAAACTGGGTAGTTCGAGGCGGCTGAGTTGGCGCATAACATGCATCATAACCAAAGGTTATGTGATTGGCTTAGGGGTACACCAATAACTTTAAACTTCAGACAAGTGCCCCCCCCCCCCCCCCACGAAAAAATAAATGCTTGTCAAATATGCCCTTCCAGACTCTGTCTACGAAGCAAAGCGAAGTAGCAGAGTTTGGTATTACCGCAGGCTAACATAAAACATTGGCAAGAAACAAAGACAGCAGAATGGCTGAATGAGATGCAGTTTCACTCTCTGACAGCAGGTGGCGCTCATGGAACAGCAGCAATACAGCGTTTCCTTGGTTTATTTGGCTGTAAACAAAGCAGCTCCATGCTTATGAACAATGCTTTAATATGCATTATACAGAGAAGAGATGAAAAGAAAATGCTATCTAAACTTTTCTAAAGACAGTCAGTTCTCTCCAGAGATACATTCATATAAACAACCACTTCAAACGTATCACGATTCATTTAACATCTCAATCGATTTGAATCGTCACATATTTGTATCGATTTTCAACCAGCTTATGGTGAATCCCTAATATTTAATAATTGTAAGTAAAAAAAATAGAATCAGCTTGATGCATTTTGACATTTATTTTCATGACAATTAAATTTGTGATAAAATGCAAGTACAACAGTTTTTCCGTATTGTAGATTATTTTTTGTAAACAAATAAACGAAATGTAGGGCGTGAACTTGGTTGTATGAGCCAGATCATCCTAAATTGAGCGTGCAGTACGTCAGTTGCAAGAAAGGGGTGGAGTTTAACTAAATGATTGGAGAAGTCCAGCATACGTCACAAGAGAAGTCTGTCCGTTTCACTGAAAGTTTTAGTTATGATTATGATTATGGCTGTGCCGGTTAGCGATACAACAGCTCCACCGTGGTATTCGATGCCACTGTGGTGGTATGGCAAAACACATATTTGTGCATTTGAATGTTTTTTGAAGCAAATTTTTATTATTATTAAATATTAGATTAGAGCAGCGCTGTAAGATGGAGCAGACTTATGCACTGCAGAAGAGGACTTCAAAAAATGAAAGCCGTTTGTGTTTTCTGCATTAAGCATGTTTGACATAGAAATAGAGAGGGAGGGAGGGACGGACAGACTAAAGAAGGAGAGAATCACCCAGGGTCCTCTTGCTGTTCTGTCCTCCTAGAATGGTGTGGTCATGGCATGATGTATAAATAGATTGAGTGTGCGAGCAGGGGGCGGTGCACACGTATGTGCATTTGTAGTGTGTGTTAAGAGAGAGAGTTGGGGATTTGCACATACAGGGTCATCTGCCTTTACTCTGGTTGTATGAGCCAAGGTTATAAATAGATTTTGTGTGTGTTCTTGATTATGAATGCTTGTCTGGGTTTGGCAGACAAACCTATTTTGACTTCCTAGCAGAACCTGGAAAGGTAAAAATAAGTGATTTAATATTATAACAGTAATCAGAGATGATGATGGTGAATATACGGATGCTCATTTTTGTATTGAAAAACCACACAGTTGCAACGTGACCTGGTGCCTTGCAATTAAACTTCAGGTAAAGGTTATGTTACAGGTCTAGGGCACATAAACACAATGAAACGCTTGAAATGTCCATATACGTGTGCACGGACGAGTTAAACATGAGACTCTGGAAGTGCAGTGAAGAATCTAATAACGTGTGTCCATTAATGCTGGGAGGTGTTACATACAACCTGCAGGAAACTGGATTAGGAGATTGGAGCACATTGCTATGGTAAATGGAGGCTTAGAAGACAATGACACTTGCCAACTTCCTTTCTCACAATTGAATTGAGAAGATTTTATGTTATAGCGTATATTAGAGTTTAACTTTAAAGACAACATTAAATGGCATTCAAAACACATTTTATTTCCATAGTGTGACTTGTTGAGTGAAGTAGAATCGAGAATTGATTCATCCGTCAGGTATCATGAAAGTGGGCTTACCAGATCAGAACGGACCTTTGCATTAGAAGGGGAGGAGATAAACAAATAAGAGGGCTTGATGATGTCAGCAGAGGACGAAAGTCATTTTAGAAACTTAAAAAAAAAAAATCTTCTTTGAATTAAACACTGATTAATCTTTACATTAAGATTAGAGTAGTCTCTTAAAAAGTAAACGGTCATTTTGTTTTCATGTTGACTTTATAGAACTTCTGGGAATTTTTAAAGCTGCGGTGTATAATTTCTGCACAAATAAATGGAAATGCAAAAATGATTGCTACCAGATTGGTTTCCCAATCACTCCTCATTTACAAACAAACTGTCGCACAAACAGGTAGTCCCACTCAAACAGTGATGTTTTATTGCCACACTGTTGTTTGCACTCTTTGTGAATACAACCTCAGCATAATTATAGATGTCTCTGCACATCAAAAAGGGTTAGGAGAGGGTATTTTAACTAGGCCTGGGAAAATAAATTGATGCATCGCGAATCCAAAAATGATTCAGCATCGATTCTGAGATTTTCAGAATGCATCGCGATTCTTTCTTGAAATGCCTTCGATTCTGAGATTAATTTTGAGCAGCAGATGGCACTGCATCGCGATGGATTCTAAAAATCTAAGAATCGATCCACGAATCGGTTCTGCATTGATTTATCATCCCAGCCCTAATTTTAACATTAAAAAGATAACTTAAAGGGATAGTTCACCCAAAAATGAAAATTATGTCATTATTCACTCACCCAAACCTAAATTACTTTCCCTCCTCAGCGGAATACAAAGGTAGACATTTCGAAGGATGTTGGTAACCAAACAGTTTTGGTAAAACTTTACTTCCATTGTAAGACTTTTCTCAAACGATGTTATTTTATGTTCAGAAAAACATTTCGGTGGACTTACATTGTTTTGGTTTGCTACTTTTGAAAGCAGTAGAACCTGTCTAATGTTGGTGATGGTCTGGAGAGCTGTAAGACTAAGAGATAGAAGGAAGCCAAGTAGTGTATAGTTGGTTTTGGATTCACCTGACTCCTATTGCACATGTTTCTTTCAGGTTCTTTACATTTAAAAGCAGTTTGTTGGAGCCTGTTGTCGTCAACTTTCGTGACCTATCCTTATTTGAAAACCCTGCATATGTGCTCTTAAAAACATCTCTGAACCTTATGTATGTGGACAGTCATCTATACCAGAGTGTGTGTTTGGTCAGTGACTCATTTCCCTCAATGTTTCCGTCTCGCTTTAGGCCACGGAAAAAACCACAAAGATGCAGCATCTGTACGGGCCACCCATCCTATCCCTGCCGCTTGTGGTATCTACTACTTTGAGGTGAAGATCGTAAGCAAAGGAAGGGATGGGTAAGTGCAAACAGCTTCTGGTTGGTGGCATTTGAACAATTTACTTATGATATGTACATCAATTGGAAAGTTGCGTCACTGGTAAAATTTGAAGACAAGAGGTGACTGTTTTATTAATCTGTTTTACATATAGTGGGGTTCAAAATCCTGAGAGAACATTGAAAATCCTAGGATTTGAAAAAATGATAAACATAAAATTATTAAGAAATATTGAATATTCTGTACTATTTCTAGATTGTTCATTGAACATGTGACTTCTTGTACAGATGTCCTTGCTTCCACTGAAGCACACAGTGATCTTTAAGTCATTATAAAATATTAAGTTCATGTAGCTTGAGTGAAGTTATCAAAGAGCTAAATGACAATCCAAATACGAAGACATTCCGAAATTAAAATAAAGCATTCTCATAGTATCAGAATGATAATTGCTGTGAAACGTTGACCCTGCATCATGCTTGAGTCAATACTTGGAAAGCATTTGTCATGCCTTCAGTTTGAAGATATCATTGTCCAAAAATAAATGGAAAATTGTTCCACCCTTTCCTGTCACCATTTTGCAATGATTCCTAAATATATTCCTGCTGGATCACCAATGTTTTTTCTAGGCCATCTAACTGCAACTTACAAGTCGTGCCTAAATCTGTTGAAAAGTGTCGAGTCATCCTTTAGTCACTGTGGTCCCAGGCTGTGGAACTCTCTCCCAGACTCACTTTTGAAAAGTACCTCAAAGTACCTTGTGCACAGAGGCTTATACTGAGTTTAATCGCAGTTTATTAAACTTGATTGTTCTCTTATTTTATTATGTAGCAGTCAAATTTACAATTATTTTGTGACTTTTCACTGGTGAAAACTAGTCATTTACATAGGAATCGACACAACCGCAAATTTTATGTGACAGCAAAAGATTTCCCCATGCATATTCACTGCATACTGACCGACACAAAAAATGAGGTTCTCATTGCTTTAAAATTGGCTTCTGTGTGAGCTGTGCTTTATACATCGCTATAATATTGACAACAGGCCATGGACCTTTTTTGTTCTCTAATGTTGCAGAAATCAGGAGCACCGTGTATGGTTTAAATGCAGTCTCATTGTTTATCAGAGTCCTTATTTTTAGTAATGCTAAAATTTGTCCTGTCTCATTGGTGTTTGCAGGTACATGGGTATTGGACTGTCTGCCCAGGGGGTCAACATGAACAGACTTCCTGGTGAGTTTGTGTTTGTGTGTGTGTGTGTGTGTGTGTGTGTGTGTGTGTGTGTGTGTGTGTCTGTCTGTGTGCGTGCTTGTATGTACACTAAAACTGTTCACTACGGATAATGGTGAACTGTGGGTGACTAATGAGCAGATGAGCTTACATGTCTGTAGCCAACTTAAAAGGTAACTTTATTTGATTACAAATTAAGTGTGTTTAAGTAAAAAAAAAAAGTTGTTCATAAACCCTTTTAATTCTGGCAGAATATTGGAGGAAAAGAAGTAGGGAGGGACTTGATAACATCCATCGGGATTGATTGGATTGTGAAAAGTGGGCGTTACATACCAGAATGGAGCCAGGTGATTGGATAGAGCTAAAAAGGAAAGTTATTTAGGAAGATGAGCTTTGAAGAATAAAAGAGAAAGTTTTAAAATTTTGATTAAAGATTATGGAGACATTTTCCAGTGCAGTAGTGTGGACTGATGAATAATTTCATGAAAGGCCAATGCTGACTTTACAGTTCACTTTTGGCTATAGTCTTGTAGCCTAAGACCATTTGTCTCCTACTTTTTCCATCTTTCACTTTTTAATATCTTTCTATCACAGTAAGACTGTAATTCAGGCCAAGAACGGGCCTCAACATGTCCTGAAAAACATCAGCTGTGGAAATGACCTTGCAAATGCAGAGACATCTCAAGGTTTTTCTCTCTGTGCACCTTAATCTCAGGAAATAACTTTGTGATGTGTTTTTTTTTTCTCTCTCACGAGTACGAGAGTAGAGGAGACCTAGATCTCATTATTGGTTTTCCTCAATGGATTTTACATGGTGTCCAGAATGTTCTGAGATCACAAAGCCTTGTCATAATTATTCATACAAAAAGTTAAAATTAATCAGAAAAAAATCTTGTCATTCTCAAAGAGAATCCATTTACACTCCATAGGACGTCAAGCTGCTACTGAACCAGTTCATTTAAATGACCAACTGGAATGAAAAATGACACAATAACCAAATATAATCAAGGGTGATATCAAAAACCAAATGAAATGTGTTTCAATTCTCATAATGAAAGGTGACTGAATATTTCGACTATCGTATGTGGAGCACACTCGTATACATAGTATTTGTATTTTGAAAAATATGTTGGCTGCTTTATTCTATCAGTTTGTACACAAGTATGATTTGACAATGTAAAGTTAATCTGACTAAATTTAAATGTAGTTTAATAGTAAGATTAAATTTAAATCAAAGTGTGTTGCTAAATTAAACACTGAATTGAACGTGGTGTAATTAAATCTAGCTTTAGTTTAGTTGACACATTCATTAAGATTTAAGATGCAAGTAGACACGTTTTGAAGAATATTAAAATAGATTCAGTATGTGAAACCCATTTTGTTGTAGAAACATAACATTACATGTTAGCTCTATATTTATCTATATAGCGTCAAGTATTTTCAGAAGTCATGACTCAATTCTTCAATGTCACATGATCCTTCGGAAATCATTCTAATTTGCTGATTTTGGTACTCAAGAATTTTTTTATTATTATTATTTTTATCAATGTTGAAAACAGTTGTGCTGATTAATAATTTTGTGAAAACTGTGATGCTTTTTTTTTTATTGAAAGAACAGCAATTTATTTTAAGTCGAAATTGACCCCAAACGGTAGCATTTATTTGACGAGCATAAGAGAAAGGTCTACATGCAGAAATAGGGTGAAGAATTCTGGGCACAGTTAGGTTTATGTCACCCTCCTGTGACCGCTTTGACCAATCAAGTGACTTTGTCAATTGTTTTTTAGCTTCTATATTGTGCCTGAGGCAATTGAAATGCTTCAGAGCAATCTAGCCAATTTGGCATATGAGTGCTGATGACAACTTATGTGTTTATTGACCCCTGAGCTCTCTGTATAAACCACTCTTTGTCTCAAAGTGTTTTGGAATATAGTGGACAATGTTGGGTGACCAGTGTATTTTCTGGTGTGTTTAAAGCCAACAGCATGATATTCTTTGTCTGGTTGTAGGTACGAATGACAAACATGGACTTATTCCGTTATCAGATTATCTCAGTAAAATTATGATGTTGGAATCAAGAACATAATGAAATGTTATAGTAACCATAATGGACACCGTTGTCTTCGCTTGTAAAGCTTCTTACATGACTAAGATATCCAGAATTTAGATTTAAGTGGTTGAACATACTGTAGGACTGTAGGACCTCAAGAACGGTGCCAATCAAAAAATGTAAAAAAAATAAATAAAATTAAATGCACTTTTTATGCACTTTACGTGAAACAATAATGACAAAACAACAACAAAAAAAGTTTAAATGGCTCATATGATGCAATTTCAAGTTTTCAATTGTTACAAGCTCTTGGTGCATAAAGATCTGTAAAGTTGCAAAGACTAAAGTCTCAAACCCAAAGAGATATTCTTTATAAATATTAAGACTAGTCCGCGCCCTCCTAAAACGCCTCATTTGAACATGCCCCCACATATCACGATACTGTAAAAACACTGTATAAGTCATTATAATCCATAATTATGTCCCCACTGGATGCAACAATGGCTCGTTTGTAATGGGTTTTATTGTTTCTGTCTTGTCGCGTTGTTGTTCTAACTGAGACACGCATCACAGGGGCATAACATTTCCATCGCATGCTTGAGGCATTCGGCCAATCACAAAGCACTGGATAGCTAGCTAATCCGAGCACACCTTGCTTTTCAAAATGATGAGCTTTGTAAAACACGACACATTTCAGAAAGGGAGGGCATAGAGGAGAAACAATTATGGATAGTATTTGAAAAAATAATGTGTTTTTTTAAACTTAAACCATATAAACACCTTTCATTACACCAAATATGTTAACATTTTTTCTTTTTAGCAACATCTTATTACCCCTTTAAATGAAGCCAGCAAACAGCAAAACAATAAACCTTTAATAGTATCTTTATAATTTATTCATGCTGCAATGCATGCTTGGAACTTCAGAACTTTTTAGCAACCATGTTGGGGAAAGTTGCTTTTAAAAGTAATGCATTACAATATTTCATTACTCCATGAAAAAGTAACTAATTATGTTACTTCGTTACTTTTCATGGAAAGTAATACGATACGTTACTATTGCATTCCTTTTTTAAATCTGGACAGGGCTTGCTTGTTTGTTTCTAAAATAAAGAAGTACTGTTTTTGGCAGATATAAAAGCCTTTTCACACCAAAAGTGAAATGAATAAACCTCAGGCTGAAGGGAAAGCAAATTTACGGCCATACAGTAGAATGCTGAAGAAGAAATTTCAACACACTTCATAAATAAAAAAAGACATACAAATGTTTGTTGAGTAATTTTTGCTTATTAGTATTGATGAACTGGATCATCGAAGGTCAGAAGCAAAAACATTGGTCAATAGAATGGATATTTGTGTTGTTTAACGTCATCTTCTGAGTTGCATTATATTTATTTATTTTGAGGAATACTGCATCTGTATGTGGTTTTGTTTTTGTGAGTTAGAGGAATTAATGCATATTCATATTTATTTTAGAGCTACAGTAACAGATTTCCCTCATCATGGGAGCGCTGTCAATCAATAAATTGGAAAAAAGTAACTTGTGTTACTTATTTGGAAAAGTAAACACAAAACAGCACGACAGCCCCTCGCAGACGACTGTCGCACACAACCAAAACCAAAACACAAAATAAAATCCAGGCCTGGTCCTCTCTCGTCCTTCACTGCCGTAGCTCATCTTTTATCCTTCCATTCTCCTCCGTGGGACTTGAGACCAGTGAGTGGCGCAGGTGTCTCTCATTTCCAAATCACTCCCACGACCTCACTCCATTCCCACGGCTCTCGGCCCCGCCCCACTCATCACAGTCTGACAAGGGTTTTTATGTAGTTTCAAGAAAACTGAATTTCTAAGTATTTGCGGTTTTGTTAGCTGGAAAATGTGCAGTTGCTTTTTTTGTGCAGTGTTTGTTCAGTTCATGGTTCAGTTTGCTGGATTAGTGTTTATGTTTGAAAATTCACATTTCCTTTAGGTCTGATGTTTTGCATTTTACATTTTGTGTATTTTGTAATTGTGTGTTATAGAACAAAGCTGGTTCATTGGAAAGCAAATGATAAAGGCATTTTTTTTAGCTAAATTAATACAAATTTGAGGAATTTAACATAATTAAATAATTTAATATAATAAATAATATATATAGTTTCTTATGAGAATGTATGGAGAAATGAATGAATTGTATGTTTGCATGTGTGGGTATGTGTATTTGTGCAGTTTGAGTGTAATGGTTTTAATGTGTCCCGCTGACCTCCATGTCTCTGATCCTACACTGGAGTTCTGCCCATTTCATTAGCATGAAGGGAACACTGAGCTTTGCTTTAGGAGAAATATCCCTGCCCGCACTGCTCTGCAGATTAATCTAATACCACACCACAAGCCCCCTACAGCCACTGCTTTACTTTCTTGTTTGTTTGTTTTTTTTTTTCATTCTTTTTGCTTCTTTTCAATCTGCCATTCTCAGAATGCACTTGCTTACTCCATTTCGCATAGTGACCATAAAAATTATTGCTTACGCAATACCATTTTTATGATGAAATAATCAATTGTCTGCTAACATTCATGTTTCGAGTCAGATTGTCCCGGTCAGTGATGAAGATGTCCTCCTCTTGGTGGCTTGAGGCAGTACAAGGTTTATTGAATTGTTCATTTGGTCTTGTAAAATTTACACACAGGCTTGTCCAGCTGCCCACCGAACGAGCCTCGGAGTGGATGTAGCATTTTAAAGGACATATTCTCTTTATGTTGTTATAAAAAACCCTAACTGCGCCTGTCATAAATGCAGTACTTGTTTCAGAACAGCTGGAAAGCCAACTTCTGCCCACAAGGGCCATTATCAGTGGTTACAGTCGGGACCTGAGTGTTTTTTTTTTTTTTTTTGCTGTAGTCCAGCCTAATTATTTTATCCAAGAGTTTTGCTGCCTACCTAGAGAGGGTCCCCCACATATTCTTTTCTACACAATTATGAGAACGGTGCTCATAATTTATGTAAGAAGCAGTATTTTATGATGCTGTAGACCAGATGGCATATCAAATGCTGCAGGCTTAAAATCAACCCCGACTCATTCTGTGACTATCAGTACAGAGGCAGAATCAAGATTCCTTACTAGCTGGAAAAATCTGTGCCCTCCTAGATCTCTACATAAGTGCAACACCATTGTTGACATCCCATGCATATTTGATTATTACATACTTCGGCTAATTTGTTTATGCTTTTAGCTTCCAATAAAAGTGTAGTACTGTCATTGCCGTCTTACATGTTTTAGCATATTTATATCCACTATACAGAATTGTCCCAAACATCAGTGCAGGAAATGCAGTTTTTGAATCCAAGTGATAGCCATTTTAATGATTGCATTTCTCTTTCTCACCTCAGGTTGGGACAAGCACTCCTATGGTTACCATGGTGACGATGGACACTCCTTTTGCTCTTCAGGGACTGGCCAACCGTATGGCCCAACCTTCACAACGGGCGACGTCATTGGCTGCTGCGTGAACCTCATCAATAACACATGCTTTTACACCAAGAATGGGCACAGTTTAGGTAATAATTTAATTTAATGCTTAAGTCAATAGAAATCAGTTTCGGGGCTCAACTTAATTTTTTTTATATATATGTCTAATGTAATCTCAGAATCAACAATACTAAGATGTTCTTTTCCCTCCAGGTGTGGCTTTCACAGATCTGCCAGTAAGTAAAGCACACAGATCTCTCTTAATCAGTGTAATCTTAAAACAAAAATTATATATTTATTTATTTATTTATTTAAAAATTAAGTATAAATATTAAAATCTTAAGAAATTTAAATGAAAATGAGTTGTCTAAATGAAATTAAATTTATGCATTTAGCAGACGCTTTTATCCAAAGTGACTAACAGTGCATTCAGGCTAACAGTTTTTACCTAATATGTGTTCCCTGGGAATCAAACCCACAACCTTGCGCTGCTAACACAACGCTCTACCACTTGAGCCACAGGAACACTACAGTTAATAAAGCTGAAACATTAGTAAAAAAAACAAATAGGGCTAAATGGAAATATTTAAATACAAATAATGTCAAAAACAAATGAACTAATATTGATAATATATAAAATAGTATATAAATAATACTAAAATGACACCACTCGCAAATCAGTAAAAAAAGACTGTTATTTAAATGAAGATGTTTTTATCAAAAATTTCAGGCTACTTTTATATTTCACGTCAAGGCCTCTATCAAGCCTGTATCTGTGTGCTAGCTTGTACTTTTCTGCCCAACTTTGAATCTTTGTATTGCAGCAGTTCTCATGTTACTCTCCCCCTAGGATGAATCGCTTGCATTGTAGCGTTCGTCATTTGTGAGTCACTCTGCGTCTGTTAAATGAATACCTTTAATGGGAGATTGATGGTGTGGTGTAGTCTAGTTATGAGCGCAGATTAGGATTTATGTTTCTGTATGGAGCTTCAGTTGAGGCCTTGCCAGTTACGGTGTGACTGAAACATCCCCTATGCTGAGAATTACTGACGGTGTATGTGTAGACCTTCTGAGCAGACTCTCAGCTCTCTCTTTTTGTCTCCGTCTCTCATTACAGCCTAACCTGTACCCCACAGTAGGGCTACAGACTCCAGGGGAGATAGTAGATGCTAATTTTGGCCAGCAGCCTTTTGTGTTTGACATTGAGGACTACATGAGCGAATGGAGGGCCAAGATCCACAGCATGATTGCCCGCTTCCCCATCGGAGAAAGACTGGGAGACTGGCAGTCTGTTCTGCAGAAGTGAGCAGCCAGTCAACTTATAATAAATTCAGCAGTCTAAAAGATGATTAAAAACATCTACTTCATGTCATGCTGCTTATTCGGGATTCATAATGTTTCTTCTCCTCATATTAACCTTTTTATGTTTATATCTGCAGTATGGTGTCCAGCTACCTAGTGCATCATGGGTATTGTGCCACAGCAATGGCCTTTTCCAGAGCCACAGAGACCATGATCCAAGAGGACCAAACCTCCATAAAAAACAGACAGAGTGAGTACGAATGAAGTCAACTGGTTTAGCTAAAAATAAATGGAATAAATCGAGATAAAATATAATTATATCTTGCGTGATTTGAATGTGGTGGAATTAATGTAGACATAACACTGGTAATGAGTTCAGATCTTCCCATGTCATTTGTGGTTTGGGTATAGGAAAATATAACTGTCACATGGAACTAAATTTTTTATGGAAAAAGCAAAACTATTGCTTTTTTTGGATGATGAGTTATGAGTATTTTATAAATTTTTCATTTAAAGTCATAATAAAGCATCTTTGATTTAAACTGTAATGAACACTCTGAATATTTAATGTTAGCATAATTGGTTATCTGGCACTGGCTACGACTGAGTGAATTTAATAAATCTTGTTGAATGCATTTCAGTATAAGCTATGAGATAGATTATATGTTATGTGTGATTGTGCTCACAAAGAAAGGCAGAGTCCATAGGAGTATAATTTAATGCTGAAAATTGGTATATTATCATGAGTAATCAACTTTTGTGATCTTCTGAGTTAAAAGAGTCCAATGTACAATAAAAGCATGCTGTAGCTTTCAGAATTTAAAACTTCTCCATTGCAAAACGAATATGTACTATATATTGAAACATAGCTTCAAAGCTACTACTCACGCAGATATCAATCTTAGTCTTTTCAGGTAACAAGTATGAAGCATTGATTCTATAATTCCTAAACAAAATAAGAACTGTTCTCCAAACATTGTTTTTTTCCTGGTGTGTGTGTAGCACCTACAGCTCTGCATATCCTGAAAAATCCCAATAATATTATTTTTTTATAAGGGTTACCATACAGTACATCCTCATTTTCCCTGACATGTTCTGGCCAGGATTTGGCTTTATTTTCGTATTTACATACTCTCTACTGTCCTCATACAAAACATGGTACTCATGCATGCATGAGAAGCTGAAAAAAGCAATGCAACATTATATGCACAACTAATGCACCATGCTGCTTTTTCAGCTTTATGACGGTTTTTCGTGGCGCAGCGGTTAAAGTTGTGCACATAATGTTACATTGCTCTAACCGTTCTCTGTAGATCCCACTTTCATGCACACCACGATTTGTTGAATATGTACACATGCCTGCACTACATAGGTTAAACTACTTTTCTGTCATTACCTACAGCGAATATGCAAACAAAAGTAACACAAAGCCAATGTCTGGACATTTGACGCAATTTAGAAACCCTGACCAGGACAAGTCCAGGTCACCCTATTTTAAAGAACCGTTTTTAACTTCAGGGCTGAATATTTCATTATACATTATTATGCGTATCTGTCACAATCTGATTCAAGCTTTGCAAGCAGCTGTTAGAGAAAGAGCATTTAAAAACTATATTTAAATGGAACATTTAAAACCTATATTGGCAGCATACCCTCAGACAGCAAACCCTTAGCTTGCATCTAAGTGCCATTTATTATTTCACCTGTGAGGAGGGCAGTTACATAGACCTTAAAAGCACAAGAGTAATAAAACACCTGTTTAAAAGAGTCAGAGACGAGGAAAATGATCATAAAACTAAATAATGAATGCTCAAAACACTTTACTAACATTGTAAGTGGACCTAAGGGAGAACTATTGAGTTATAAAAAATGTATGATATGACCACTTTAACAAAAAAACAAAACACACTAGTTGTTTCTTCTTTGTGCTTAAAGGAATACAGAAGCTGGTATTGGCAGGACGTGTTGGAGAAGCCATTGAAGCAACACAGCTGTTGTACCCCGGACTCCTAGAACACAACCCCAATTTACTCTTCATGTTGAAGTGAGTATGTCTAGCAGCCTCTGAGAACCATGTGTGTGCCTTTTTTGTTCGGAATGGATCAAGAGGAGTTGCTTAAATCCTGAAACAAATGAAAATGTGTTCTCAACTCTGGGGATCAGTAGAGCTCAGTTGTATTCGAACAGCCACAGCTTTCTGGAGTTTCGTAGTGAAAGCGGGCTCAGAAAACATGCAGCCTGAGATTAGGGCAATCTTTAACTCTGTGTTGTACAGAATGAAGGTTCTAAAGCGCCCTATGGTCATTCTGACGAATTGGCTCTTTTTTTGTTACTTTTCTTTCTAGCAAAAACACACACTGACTGCAAAAAAAGAGTCATGGTTGCTTTGGTCTGAGCTGCTCTGATACGATTAGTCATACTATTGCATAAGGTGGAAAATGAGCTGCCTTTGAACTACCTTTTTTTTTTTTTTATAATCATTACAAGTTATACATCAGTTACTGAATTGTGGATGTTTTTTTTATAATATGCAGGCCATACTTCCAAATATTTATCTTGCTTATAGGTTTTGGAGAGAGCAGTGACTTTTAATTGCATGCAATTAGAAGATCCACCTACTAAAATAAGTGGTTTCAAACAATAGCTGAAGTTTAAGAAATGGAAAGGTTTGTAAATCTACTTGCACTTAAAAAAAAACAAAAAAAAGATATCGAGAGTAAATGGAGAAAATAGTTTTGGTTTGGGCTTGCAGAGATGGGATTGTGTTCAAAAGTTACAGTTAAAACACTAATAATGAAAAAAAAAGTACTTTTGAACATTCTACTCATCCAAACAATCTTGAAAGCAGTGGATCCCAGTTTCCATAAAATTATTAAGCAGCAAGTGTTTTCAACATTGATTATGATAAGAAATTATTTTTGATCAGTAAATCAGCAAATTATATAATATATATATATAACCTTATATGGAAGTGCATGTGTGTTATTATTTAACTGCACTGTTGGATGTCATCAGATGTCAGATGCTGCTGTGGGAATAGTGTGGAAATAGTAGAATAGTAGGATGTGTGGGAAGGAAGCAGTGTGAGCTGACTCCTCTTTCTCTCTGTGATGGATAACAGTTGAATGACAAGCAGACAGTTTAATGGATTGCTGAGCTGACAGTGTCAGTCAGTAGGCATAATGGATAACAGAAATCTGGTTGACAGACATTTGAATGGATTGGCAGGTCTGAAGTGCGTGTGTATTTGTGTGTGAGATGTCACTGGTATAAAAGTGATTTTTGCTGCTGTCCCTTAGGTGTCGGCAATTTGTGGAGATGGTGAATGGTACAGATAGTGAGGTACGGTGCTTTAGTGTCCACTCTCCTAAATCACAGGACAGCTATTCTGGCTCCCCCAACCTGAGCCCGCGGCACGGAGCCACCAATGCTCACGTGCACAACACAGGTAACACAAACACATGCTAACATCTATGGTGTTACTTAAAAGTTAAGCACTTTGTGATTAAATGTATTTGGTTGAGTCAAAAATAACAAATCGAAAAGTGTGACATTATTTGCATTACATTTAAACCAATTTTCTCCCCTAATTGGTCATTAACATAAATATATAAAAAAAAATACGAATAATTATCTATTCATCTATTCATTACCTTAATACAGCAGTCAGTTTTTGATATTAAAATCTTCATATATTAAACTCAGTGCAGCAAATCCCACATTGTGTATTTCCAATTGCAATAGTGAATATGTGTTTCCTAATCTAAAGTGTTACCATACTATTATTATTATTAGTCTTTATTTATTTTGAGGTCACATATGTCCTTGATATTTATTCATGTCTACGGTGTTTCTGTTAAATTGTCTTGAACTATTTAACACTATCCCAAAAAGTGTAGGGTGGAGATATATGCAATTGGAAGCAGTTAATCATCGATTAATTCTTTTTTGTTATTATTATTACAGGTCGATTTATTGATATGTTAAATTTGGTTCAACAATACCACCATGATGTGTACTTTTTACATCTTTTGATCTACAAATCTAATTTGTTGAATATTTATTCATGTACTTCTTATTTGAGCCAACTAGTCTGATTGTTAGCTGAAAGCAAGAATCAAATGAGACCAAATATTTATTCGACCAAGATGCACGAGTTGAAGGATGAATAGACCTTTGTGAAGAACAGAAGTTCAAATTCAGAATTCGGCAGGCTCTGATTCCGTGTGGATCTGATGATCATGAGGAAATTCTCCAAGAGAACACATTCATACTGTTTCTTATTGTTTTTTTCTGTCCTCATGACTCAGGAGGAGACAGTCCCACATGCAGTAACGGGGTCACCCCTACTAACAAAAATAAGAGCCACAACAAATACACAGGCGTAAGCTCCACCTCGTCCTCTCCATCCTCCTCTCCTTCCTCCGTCAATTACTCCGAGTCCAACTCTACCGACTCCACCAAGTCACAGCCCCACAGTGCCACCAGCAACCAGGAGACTAGGTTTGTGTTGTTGTTTGGGATGGTAGTTTCATGCAAGCAAGCCCAAGCATATAAAATTGAACTTGTTCACAAATGTTATGTACTTGCATTCTCTAGAGACCAGCCCTGCTGTTGACTGTGTATTTTTGTGTGTTGACAGTGATAGTGAGATGGAAATAGAGGCAGAACATTACAGCAACGGCGTGACAGAAAGCTCAACTCGCATTATGAATGGCACATACAAACACCAGGAAATCCTGCAGGCGGATGAAAACAGTGTTGGCAATGGAGTAGCAGGTACGGGACATGCTCGCACGCACACCACACATGCAGAACTTTCAACGTCATCCTCGGCATGCTGTGAGAACGGCTTTTAAAAAATATTCTTCTCATCCCTTATTCATTCTTCACTCTGACTAGTTCTTTCTCTGTCCTTCTCCCCCTTGAGAGCTGCTAAATTGAGCTTCGCTGTAATTCAGCCCATTAAATGTTTTTCTCCAAGGTTACAAAAAGAGGATGTTATCTTTTGTAGTTGCAAAGTTTTTGTAAAGTGTGTATTTTTTATAGCACCCAGTGCTCAGGGTTTAACATTTTTTTGATTGTAATTTTTATATTATATGGAGGATTTTTTTTATATAATATTACATTATTTTGTTGTTGAACATTATGGGGTCAGTAACTTTTAAAAAAAATAATTTAATATTTTAATTCAGCCAGGGTGTCTTAAAATGACATTTATAATATTACAAAATATTTTTATTACAAATAAATTCTGTTATATTAAACTTTCTAGTAATTAAAAATTTCAGAAAAAAATATATCATAATTATGAACTATGAAATATGAACATTTTCAGCAAAGATAATCATAAGAAGATTTCTGAAGGATTTTGTGACACTGAAGACTGAAGTCATTGTCCTTACATAAATAATTTACATTTTAAAATATATTCAAATTGAAAACAATTATTTCACAGTATTACTGTTTTTATTGTATTTTTGTACTTAAAAAAACATTAAAACATCTTAAACAATATACCATGAATATATAGTCTGAATTATATTATGTTGTATTGTATTATAATACTTCTGGCAATATTTGCATTCCCAAATAGTTCCACTTTCTTATTAATCATATCCTCAGATTAATAAAGCAATTTATGCCCGTTTTCCAAGCTGTACTATATTGAAGCAATTTATTTCAACCACAGTAGCTATGTGCGCTATGCTTTGTCTGCTCCTCTAGATGATAGCTGCAGCTCAAGACAGCTGTGTGGAGGAAACCAGGCGGCCACCGAGAGAATGATCCAGTTCGGCAGAGAGCTTCAGGCCCTCAGTGAGCAGCTCTGCCGCCAATATGGCAAGAACGCCACTCACAAGAAGATGCTGCAGGTAGGAGAGATAGAGGGAAAGAGGAGGGTAGGGTCTTCTAGTGAAACTCTACAATCATAATTCATCAGTTTTATATTAAATGTTGGTGAAGTGGTCTATTAGACTCACAGTAAAATTCCAAGCATATAAACAAATCTGTTTAACTACTCTGCCTCTTGTTTAAATTAAATTAAATGTATGCATTTAGCAGACGCTTTTATCCAAAGCGACTAACAGTGCATTCAGGCTGACAGTTTTTACCTAACATGTGTTCCCTGGGAATTGAACCCACAACCTTGCGCTGCTAACACAACGCTCTACCACTTGAGTTTGTTGCTGATGTAAATACACAGTTCAAGTGGAAAGTTGATTAGCCCTGTGGGGAGCAGTACACTTGCATCCTTTGTGCCCACTCGCCAATGTGTATGTTTGTGTTCAGGATGCATTCAGTCTGCTGGCGTACTCAGACCCCTGGAACTGCCCCGTGGGCCAGCAGTTGGACCCCATGCAACGAGAGGCGATCTGCTCCGCTCTCAACAGCGCTATTCTGGGTAGGTCTCAGATCACAACACTAGAAAGTTCTGGAAAACATGATCTCTTACGTAGGCCCTTTTCATTTAAATGTGGCTGCAGTCACATGAGACCAATAAATTAGCTTGTAGTGATCTGGTAACATGGCCACAAGTTTTTACTAGTTTTAATATGTGTGATCTTTTCCCTCATTCAGAGTCTCAGAATCTGCCCAAACAGCCTCCACTCATGCTGGCTCTGGGTCAGGCCACCGAGTGCGTGCAGCTGATGGCCAGAGTTCGCTCTGGTTCCTGCTCCTTCGCCAGAGTCGACAACTTTTTGCACTAGCACCAGTCCACGAGGGAGCACCAAGGTAATTATAGTTTTGACAAATCCTACATTTGTATTTATAATACAGAAATTTGGTTGTAAAATGTAGTTTAGGTTATTAGTTTGTTTTAATTCAAGTCAGAATTCATTTTACTTGTAACATAGGAACATAAATGATTCTGGTTATAACAAGACACACAACACTTTATCAGAAAATATGAAATGCAATTAATTGGTGGGTGGATGGTTTTGTAAAATTGAGCAAGATTAAGTAAATCAGACCATGCAGCATTAATAAATAATAATAATAAAAAAGTAAAGTCAATTTCTCTGTAATATTATTACATTTTTGTTTATATTTTATTGCACAATTATAGATGTGGTTTATCGTTCGTCCTTCTAGCGTTTGTCAAATTCACTATTTTATATTTTACTTCACTTTTTTCCCACTTGTGGTTTTATTTTAATTCAGTATTATCTGCCTTTTTTTTTTTTTTACATAAGAGCAGGTGTGGCCAATTGTAACTTGAATGTGTGAGGCTTCCGGGGTCATTCGCTTCCAGTTATTTTAGCTGTACAAAAACAGTGTTATGCTGCTTAATAATATTGCAAACACACTGGTTTGTAGCACAAAAAGCATTACAGGTTACTGAACTTTGTTATTCTGCTAGTTATTTGCCTGCTAATGAATCAAAATTCTTGCACATGCATAACCCATTTGTATTTCCTTCAGGCAGTGTTCAGGACGGCTAAGAGGAGGACTTTCCGGTTGGCTGCCATGACGAGAACAAGCGTTTGAATTGGTGTGTCACTTGCCGTTTGCCAGAAGCAGCCGAGCAGATCGAATAGAAAGGAGAAGAGAGGCTTCTTTTTAATTTAGTATTATCAAATACAAATTGTGTGACACTATTTAAAGATGAATTAATTATTCTGTTTATCTAGTCATTTTTATTTTAGTTTATATTTTGTCCGTTTGTTGTGCTCATCTTGAAACAAATCAACTTCCCAAACAAGAGTTTTTTTCATGGGTGAATTCAGTGCATATCAAAAACAGACATAATGGTAAGTTCCTACTGTAAATTTGAGCTACGCACTCTGGTTTTCTCAGTCAGAGCTCAGGTATTTAGACAGATGTTCTTTTGTCGTCAGAGCGGGATATTTGCAGACACAGGTGTCTCTTCACCAGATCATACTGTGGGTTTCTAAGCAAGTCCTTTTCTATGTACAAGCAAATTATATAGTTTTTTTTATTATTATTTGGTCAACCTCAACAGCCCCTTTTGGAATTAAATGGACGCTGGTGTGCGCATACATGAATTAAGTTTTCATTGCCGTAAGTGTGTGAGAGAGGGTGAGATAATGCATGGCTCTTAGTGTCTTTTAAGCTACTTCAGTATCTCAGGCACCAGCACGAGTTTGATTCGACACAATCGCGCAGCGACGACGCACACTTACCCTTGAGTCCAATGTAGATGAATTCTATTTTCAAACATAGACCTTTGCCCAAAAATACATCTATTTTACTGATATTTTACCATCTTTATAGCAGTGGGTACCATAAAATGTCAACCTACACTCAAGTTTTAAGTTTTAATTTTGGTATGTTGAAGTAAACAAGTGGTTTTCTGATATTTGTGGCTGTACCAAATAAAAGCGCAACATTTTTGACAAAAGAACATTAAGCTCAGTAGTTTGATTACTGAGAAGCTCCACTAAAGCTTACTGAGTAACTTTGTATACGAAGTCTGTACGTTTTCTACCCATGTGAATAGTGTCACTGTGTTGATAGTTCTCCTGTTAGATTAATAACTACAAACTGACACCGCTTCAGCTTGTTATTGGTTGTTTCATTGGCTGTTGAGTACTGTTGTTCAAGTTTCTTACCATTGGATGCACTGTACTTCAATGAATGCACATGATGCATTACTGTATCTGTCTACCTCTCCTGTTCAGTAATGGAGAAACAGAGTATGAACTTGCAGCATGCAAGACAATTGACTGACCCAGCGTTCCTGCAAATGAACAGAAACAGACAAAATTATTTATTTCGCACCTAGAGCATCTCCTTCAATTACAATCATTTTTGTTGCTCCAGAACTTCACTTCGACCTAATTTCAGTGCAACTGTTTAGGTCTTTCCCTCCCAGTTGTCCTTTAACAATCTTTTTCTTGGCCTTTGTAAATGTGATTTTAACTGGCTCAGGCACTTAACACTTTTTATTTCCCATTAGCAGCCTGTGTTTCTCTTTTTTTTTTTTCTTCTTCTTCTTTCTTTTAATCTGATCATCCATGAAGGAAAAACGCTAAATCGATCCCATGTCAAACCAGCATTTTACTCGCCAGCACGCCGTCGTGGTGTTGAATGTAGCTTAGTCGATTTTATTTCCCACTTTTTCGCTGCTGGCCATCATGAGATTGTTACATTCCCGTATCTACACCTGCTTTTGTTCATTTACTCTTAGGACAGTGCTGTCTAGCTTGTTGATTCATGACAGCTGTTTAACAGAAGGTATGTGTAGCACAGGTTGACCTGCAGATCATCAGAGGTCACAAGGTCGCTGGAAGGTTGCACATGCTCCTCATTAGCAAAAATAAAGTTGGCCTTCCCAACAATGGAGTTACATATTGAATATAGTTTCTAAAATCACAGATTATAGCCCCACCATTTGTTTTTAGCAGTGTTTATGTGTCAATCTGATTGTTTGGGGCGGGAATTTTACACATCCTGTTCCCAAACAATCTTGTTTTACCATTTTACTTCGCAAAATGGGTCAATTTGGTTGTTAAATGGTGGTATCTTGTTGCATGGGGACATCTTGTGTAACTTTTTACTTATGTTTGAGTTACAAAATAGTTTATATAGAAGCACTCATACTTCTACTGGCCTGTACGTTGTAGATCTTTTGTCATGGGGTGGTTTTTTAATGCCAAGTATGTTTTGGAACTCGTCATAATCTAACCACCTATAATGAATATTGTCGTTTGAAAATAATCCATCATAGAACTTCTTATTGGCTTTAAATAGGGACCTACGTACATACATGGAAGGGAAGAAAGTAGCCAAAATCTTTGTCAAGGTCTTCTCATGTGGCGATTGCCTCAAAAGACAATGGAGCAGGGCGAACGGAATGGAGTACAGCAAGCTGTGCACAATTTACTTCTATTATGATTTTAATTTTATTTGAGTTTTTTGTTTTTTTTTAGAACTTGTGAAATGAGTTACCCTCTACTTAGCATGAACTTTTAAAACCTTTAAAACAACATAAAAAAGAAAAACACTAAAAAAAAAAAGAAAAAAAAGAGACATATGTACTGGAAACATGATAAAGAAATATTGTACTCGTTTAATTTTGACAGAATTATTTTTATTAAAATACACATCCATGACTAATTGTGTCTGTTTTGTGTTCTTTTTTTGCCGTTGACTCTTTGTATTAAAATGAATTGTTCCTGCAAATTTTATGTTGAGTCCATAAAATCTGTATTTTATAAATGCATTTGAATATAGTAAAATATTGAGAGTTGACAGTTAAAAAAAGTTTTGGAAAAAAAATTGTCTGTATGCAAATTGTATAATATTCAAGGTACACATTTCTGGTAATTGCGCAGTTCATTCTCATTTTATAATTTCAGACAGTTTTGTAATATTTGTCTCCCCAATATTTCTCTTATGTCACTATGGAAACACAGTAATAATACTTTAATTAGAAGGGTTATATTATCCTATTAATATTTTGCTTACATCTCCATTGTAATTTTTTTTTTTTTTTGCTATTTTATAAAGAAAAAGCCAGAGGCAAAACAATAACAATTACATTTTAAACAATATTTCAAGTTTAATTTATGAGATTTGTATTTTGAATCAAATTTTTCTCTGTAAAAGGCAAAAAGTTGATCATACTTATTGCAAAGTTAAGGATTCATTAGTTTGAATATACATTAAACCAAAAACTATCATAAAATCTTAGTTGATAATTCAGTATACTTTATTTTTGACAAAACATGCCATGTTTCGGTAATGACAGTAATGCTTCGGTAGCGTCCACATCACATTACAGAATTTTAACTTGCATACTAAAATACTGCACTAAAATATTGTTTATTTTCCCCAGTTATGAGGATGGAATAACTCCCAAAAAAGTGTAGTGTTCGGTAGTGTTACACACAGATTTTTCAGACTTTTGAACACATTTGCCTCTTTTAAAATGATGGGGCCCGAAAGGGACACATAAATATTTCCTGATCATAAATGTAGGGGTGTAATTAATTTTAAATTTCAGCCAATGGACTAAAACATGCACTGTTTTGGTAGTGACAAAAACTTTTTTTTAAACATAACGTTTCATAATTTACAAAAAATATATAAAATAAACATTTTTCTTGATATGGGCTTTTTAAAATAATTAAAAAGATATTTTTAAAAACAACCATGGAAAAAAAAATACAAAAATAATCTTAATTATTTCTCCAGCAGATCTTACAAATTCTGAAGAATGGCCCATATAGAGTTCTCTCTCTCTCTCTCTCTCTCTCTCTCTCTCTCTCTCTCTCATCCCTTCTTGAAGATGGACTGCTTTTCTTTGGATGTTGAAATACAGTACATGGACATGGACCTCTGGCCCTAAAACATAACATTATTTGTGTTGGTGTTTATACATAATTATGATAAGAACATACCTTGCCATCTTCTTAAAGTCATGCATCAAATCATGAAGAGCAGTAACATGTTTAAGCTCTTAAATGTGGAGAGTTCGTCACATAAAGCTCTCTATCAACCACCACAGGCATCTCTAGATGTAGGTCATTTAAAAAACAATTAATAAAAAAAAGACTAAAATATTACATAAACATGGCATTAAGGATGTAACAGAACTGAATGTAAGACTGAGAGCATTTACGCTTTCCCATCTGAAAGGATCGCTTACTTGGATCATCAGTAACTGACGGTCTTTGCAAAACTTCCGCCGTTGAGCATTTGGCTTGATTTGAAAGGACTTAATTAGTGTTTCTGTAATTTAGTGCCTATTCATTATGTTGTATCAATTTATAAATGAACCCTTATGTCAATTTTCAGGTGAGAATCGTGAGAGCCGTTGGGTAACTATAGTAACAGATTTGAATTTTCATACCAGCATTAGACAGAAGAGAGCGCCAATTCTCTCTTATTTCACAACTCAACCGATGACGGGTCCACTGGGGGGCCTCAGTTAACCCCCTCGGATACCATAGTGCAGTATATATTAAAATATGTCATTAAAATTTAAGCCAACAATTTTACCAATTAATATGCTAAATATATTTGCACATATAATATAATAATAATAATAATATATATACATATTTAAATAAATTGATACATTTTATTTTGTTCTCAGGAACTCCACAAGTAAACAAAACTAATAATTAATCAAATCCCCTCATCAGATGTCAGTGGGTCTTAACATTTGGATTGGCTAATTATGGGTTTTTGCTAATGCATTTATTAAAAAGTTCTAGTTGAGCGAAAAGTTTTAAGTAATGTCAGATCAAATGCAAGCAATATCCAGTTGTGTGCAAAGTTCCCGCAATGTGTCCTTTATATATAATGCATTAATGGACTGAAGTGAATCCAGCTTCTACATCTCATTCAAATAACCAGGTTTTTACATATTTTCTGAAATGATGAGGAACATAAACCACAGGTCCCAAATTAAACTCTATGCATCATTTGGTTTAATATATGAACTAAGAAAATTCAAAATACATGAATACTACAGATAATAAGGACTATAGCAACAAAGTATAGATTGACTTGAACATTATATAAGTTGTACTAATCATTGCAAAACTTTTAATAATTTTTATAATTTAAAGAAAAACACAAAACCTAAATCAACTTTAAATACTTTTATTATCTTGATAGAACATTTCATAATCCGCTTATAACATTCACAGCATTGTACACCTTGACCCATCTAATTAGAATAAAAACACAAGCGTCTAAAGATTTGAGTTTTGTTTGTGATACTCAAAAGAAATAGAAACCTCCTCTCCAGAATTCTAATATACATACAAAAGTACAAGAATAAGAAAAATACTTTCAATATTTTACACATATATAAAATGCTCTTTTTTATAAAAAGGGCTCCTAGTGTACAAAAGTGGCCGTCATTTCATTTTTCTATTTATACATATACATTGACATACGCACAAAAAAAATAATGCTCATGTGGTATTATTGGTGCTCCAGTTGTGTGCTGCTCTATGTAGTTTACGTGCCATCACTTATTTTTCTTAAAACCCAGCGCTTTTCATTTACTCCCTCCATCTAGAGTATACCAATAAAACCTATTAATTAAATATAGTCAACAAAGCGACAGTTCACGCTTCTCCAGATATCTCTTGCTATACGTTTGTCCTTGCTGTCTGCTTGTAACAATGTTGCTGTGAAAACCCGAGGCAACGAGTCACTGTCAGCTGTGCACAGGTTACGTCTAGACCAGTTCAAGTAAACTACACTCTCTTTCAGATTCAAAGCTACCCTGATAGATGTCAGTTTTGTGGCGAAGTAACACCTCATTGGTTTTGAAGATCGAGTTAAACCAGATAATGATGATAAGGATAAGGATACACCTTCATGATTCACACCTATCAGTTATGGCATGAAAAACTGGCTTCCTGGTTATTTTTACTGGCAACAGCTTCTAACTGAAAATGTTAAACTTGAGATGTCCTTCAAAACATTCGGAATGATTAACAAATATATATTAGTAACATCCCCAAATGTAATCCTGATAAAGGATAATTCGCTCATCAGTACACCTGGAAAAAGCACTGGGATGTTTTAGGCATTTTATGCATTTAAGTCTTTTGTCCATCATGGGCACTTGGTTTGATAGACAGCCTTTAAAGCACTGGATGTCCTGAGGCCGGTATCTCCACAGTCTAAACAAGCGTTCACCTGGAAACCCGTTGCCTGAAAACAGCAATCGGGTCTGTTGGACATTAGAGAAAACAATATTTGGCCCGAGACTGACAGTGTCCACCTCAGTACTGTTTCTGTAAGATTATACTTTAAAATAAGAACGAACACACACATGCACACACCCACCAAGGCTAAGAAAGCCTCACAGCTTTGGCCATCAGGAGAGGACTGCGTGAAAAAGGTCCCAGTGTGCAGAAATCTTGCCTTTCCAAACATGAAAAGGAATTTCCTATTATTTTTTTCTCTTTACAGAAAAACTGAGCACACAGGAGAATGGACAGACTATGAGAGGTCAAGTCTTTCTGAAGTTACGCCGCACTGGTGCCAGATAACTATATAGATTCCTATTTTTCTGGAGGTGGAGAAAAACTATAAACAAAAAGGGGAAAATCGTAAAAAAAAAAAAAGAGCGTGTGCCTGAATGCTTTTTTAAACAATAAAAGGCAAAATTCAAACCTGTTTATAAACCTGAAAAGGATAGTTAACCCAAAACTGAAAATTCCATTACTCCCCTCATGTTGTTCCAAACCTGTTCAACTTTCTTTCCTCTGAAGAACATACAAGATGACGTTTTGAGAAAAGTCTGTTTTCAGTTAACTCAAATGGTAAGCAAACTATTGGGTTACCAAAAATCTTCAAATATCTTCTTTTGTGTTCCACAGAAGACGAAGTCAAATAGGTTTGGAATAACATGACTGTGAGTGAATTTCCACGAATTTACTTTTTCGGGTGAATTCCACTTTTAATGCAACATTAGACAGCAGATTAACCCAAAAAGAGGTTTCAATTTCCTTGGAACTTAGCTTTTTTTGACAGAGATAATGAATGTCAATATTAAGCCAACTTGGAAGTGTTAAAAATATCTTTTGAACAAACAGTGAGAGAGAATACAATCATCTTTAAATGTTGCCGTATTGGGGATGATCTTAACACTACACTTCACGTCTCATACTGCACATTTTTGAGACATTAAAAAAAGTGATCTATAAACACTTTGAATTGATGACTTGATTGCAAATACCAACACTTTAAAATAATCATGTAGAGCACATTTTGGTAGACATTTTCAGTAACAGAAACTACGATCAGCGTCAGAATGAGATGCGATGAGCAAACAAACATAATCAACACTGATCAGATCTGGTTTAACACTTGTATTTTCCTCCTCCTCCTCCTCCTCCTCCTCATCATCTTCCATCATCATCAATGCAAGATGCGTCCTTAAAAGCGAGATGAATCCAAAACAAGACACGCATCATTTCCACATGTGATTTGTTCATCTCTCGAATCCTCGGAGGTGCAAGTGATAACGTCAGGCACCCCAGTGGTAGCTAGCACACTTCTGATCGACTGTCCTCGGAGTCAATACAAATGAATACGGCCGATTTGTCCCAAAAGGAGAAAAAACAACTAAGGCGAGAGGAGTAGAGAGCCATAAGGCACTTCCATACAGTGACAGCCACATGCCCTCACACACGGGCTAGATTGTGCAACCAGTGTGATCTGGGCCAAAGGTCCTCATTCACAGGAAAGATCATGAATTGGTTGTTGTTTGTGACAGTAATGGGTGAAAAACAATAGCTGATAATATAATAGTTCCTTCATTTTCTTATAAATGTGCATAAAGGCTAAACTGTGGTGTAAAAACCTACTGTAGCTCACAACGTAATAAAGTTGCCGTCCTCTCTCATGCTTTCTTGACTACTGCTCATCTTGGTGGGGCTGCCGTTGTGTGTAGGTGTAGTCAGGGAGCTTAAAGAACTGCTACTGGGCAAAGAAACACTTTGTGGGAGGGGCCTGTGTGCAAATGAACCCGACGACAGGGTGTTAGCATGGCTGCCACTGCCATTAGTCATACGGTGTGGCGTGTACGTCAACAGGTTGTCGTTCTCGATGATGAGGTCCGTATCATCGTCACTGTCGCCCTCAGCCACACTGTTGCTGTTGCTGTATTGGCTGGCGTTCTGTGAGGCGGGACTGGGGGCGGAGTCATGTGAGAGGGCGGAGCCTACCGAGCCAGCCGAACTGTTGCCAGCAGACGTTTTACTCGCACGGTGCATTGTGTTGTTGCGCTGATTGGCGGGTTTCACGGTCACGATGAGGTTGTGGCTGTTCGCCACCATCATGTCGGTGACCTGATCCAGTGATTTACCTGCCACATCGATACCGTTCACCTCCAGAATCTCGTCGTTGACTGCCAGCAATCCTGTGCTCTCTGCTAATCCTCCTTTCACGAGGCGAGAGATGAAGATGCCGGGAACTTTCTCCACCCCTTGGGGAGTGACGCGGACGCTGACGCCATCACGAATGTAAAAGCCGAGGGGTTTGTTGGTGCCATGCTTGTGCAGACGGACACGGAGGTGCGTATCGGGTAAGATGTCCACATCTATGATAGAAGAGATCTGCCGGAAATCCTGCGGAAGGCCGATGAGCAGCGATGGTTTGGACCTCTGCTTTGGTTGATGCAGACCAGCTAGGCCCTTTTTTCTTCTCTGAAGAGAGCCTGTTGGAAAGGGCATGGAGTCATCTACATCTGAAGAGAGAGAGAGAGAAACTTGTTATTTATAAAGAGAGAGATAGAGAGAAAAACCAGTTATTTGTCTGCAGCATAATTACATTGAAACTAGTCAAAGAAAAGAGTACAAAACTAAAAACCACTGATATTACAAATACATGCACATTAGCAGTCATAGGTTCGGAATTATTAAGTTTATACAACATTTCTGAATGAAGTTCACCAAGGCCAGCATTTATTTGATCAAAATTAATGTTATTTTTAAAATAACAGTAGAACTGGTTTAGATTTTAAATAACCGTTTTATATTTGAATATATTTTAAGATGTAATTTATTCCTGTGATGGCAAAGCTGAATTTTTATCAGCTACTACTCTACTCTTCAGTGTCACAGGTTTAAAACATTTCTTACTAATCTCACTGTTCAAAATAGTTTTGCTGCTTAGTATTTTGGTGGAAACCATGATCTATTTTTTTCAGGAATCTTCAGAAAAAATTATTCTTATTCTCTTACAAGAAATTTCACAAGAACAGCATTTATTTGAAATAGAAATCTTTTGTAACATTATTGTAATGTCTTTACTGTCACTTTTGATTAATCGAATGACTTATTCCTGAAAAAAAAGTAAAAATTTTCTTCAAATAAAAACTTACAGGTCCCAAATGCTTTTGAACTGTAGTATATAAACCCCCAATACATTAATTACATTCTAGTCACAAAGCACCTCTCTATGTGATTCACCATCTATCACGGTGACCTCATTTATAAAACTGATTTCAATTTTGTTTTATTCAATTTTAGATTTATTATTTTCAATGTTCCCTGAAAGAATTAAATATGACATTGACTGCTAAATGTTCATATTGAGCAATAAAGATTGTAAAAAAACAGAAGAGACCCCATCCTAATAAAAACCGAGAGGCAGGGATGGATGGATGAACAAACAAGGATAGTTATAAATCTGTCCAAGGCACTTGCAATAGGTCAAGAGTCACAAGACTGAATCAGATTAAAAGGCAGATTAATCAAAGCCTCTCTCACAGCACATTATATTCACTGTTCAGAAGATCCAAACAATCACGGCGGATATGTCAGACTAGAAAAAGGAAAAAACAAGACTCGTTTTAGCCGATGAGCAGGTAACAGAGAGCCCTCCTGACTGGAATCTGGTAGGAGGTAACATGCGTCAGCAGGGAGAATGTTTTTTGGTTATTTTTAAACAGCGGCAAGGTTTTCGAGCGTGGGTCTTTGCAGAGAAGTCTTTTTGTGATTATGAGAGCACAGCCTGCTGGGAGTAGAAATAGCAGGAAGTCATCAACACCTTCCCCTCAGTCTGCTGACTAACATTAAACTGTGTACGTGTTTTCTGCAGTGTGCGCATTTAGTTCTACAGCTTAATAATTAACCTTCTAGATTTTTACGTTTTCAGAAGATTTCAAGTGTTTGCCAGGACATACAGTAGTTATGTGGTTAAGGTTGCTACGCAGATGCTAGGTGGTTCATTAGTGGTCCAAGTCAAAAGAGCTCAACAGCAAGTCTGTATACGTGTTTATCCAAGTTGCAAATTCAATTTATGGGTTTTCAAGTGAACAAAATCATCACATTCCTGGAAAACTGATGTAAAATAGAAATGAAGCTGGCTTTTTTGCCATATGAAAGAATTAAATAAATAAAAATAAAATACATAAAACAAATTTTTGTGGTTTATAGCTAACACACAAAATGCAAGAAGTGTATCACCTTAAGTGATCATACATCTTATGCTTTTTTTATGCAATATCCTAAAAATATGTATAGAAATGTGAGTATGGCAATGTTATTTTAATATTATTTATGTACTATTATAGTTTTTATTTTTACTCAGATTATATTAATATTTTCTGTTGTCATATGCTTTTTGTTGTTTATATAATTTTTTATTTCTTTTTAAATGTATGTTATTTATTTTTATTTAAGTTTCAGTAATTTTCATCCATAACATTTTACGTCAGTTAGATGAACATTTTTGTAGTTTTTCATCTTATATTTTATTTCAGCTTTATTTCAAAGAACAAAAACGATTTTGGGTGCTTTTGTTTTAGTTTTAATTGTTTTAATTTATTTGCTAATGCGATATGTCACGGTAATGAATATGCACTATATTGTTATCGTGGGCACTTCTAAATACTGTGAATGATTATATAATTACAAATTATTCCGAATTTGAAATGCATTTTAAGAATACTATTCCCATCATCTGGTCAAAATGCACAACACTGCTGTATGCTGCTTAAAAGACGCGTGTGCTGCTAAATATGGCTTAAGTCCCTTCCACTACAAATTTTCCACTCTTTATTTTCATCACTCATAAATCCAATCACTTAAAGTAATAGCACATCTTCAGCAAGCCACAAAATCTGCAGCACAAACTGTGTACAAAGTTTGTCTTAATAGCAATGCAAACCTTGACAGAACATCATGCATACAGTTTCTCACAATCTCCAACATTTTACAGGACATTTCTTGGTTCAACAGTATTTCAAACAATCTGTGCCAGCTGAAAGAAAAAGGCACAGCATGCAACTCAAAAGGAGATCACATGATGGGGATTATATTAATTAGTCTGACTACCCAGGTTTTTCTTAAAATCCACAAACAGTAGATTACAAGCTCACATCTAATTAATTGCCATCAGGCCCCAGGAGCCTGCATGTGGACGGGGTGAAGGGTGGAGAACTCTGACCCCTGTGCTCATGTGGAGGGATATGTTGAGCAGAAGAAGACACATTAGAGAAGGCAAAAACAATAGAGATGCACAAACCATTGTCTGTGTTTGTGTGACATCATATTTGATCTGCATAAATGTGTAAATATTTATCCAGAGAGCATTGTCCATTGCATGTGACTGCATAAGTGTGGGTGTGCTTATAAAGAACAAACATAGCTTATATAGTATGCACCACACAGTGCCTCTCTCCCTGTCGCACTACATTAGTCTGGTGTCTGGACCCCCACAGAGATCAGGACAGCGTCTCTTATTAAACCTGCTCACGGGCTGGAGAGCGAGACGGGGTACCCAGGGAGGGTGAGTGGGAGGCAGAGCGGGATCCTGGAAGACAGGCGGGTCAGAGATGGGCATAATGGGCTAGCCTGAGGCTTTACAGCAGGTCCAACAACCCTCCCTGCCCCTGAAATGCGCATTCTGTTTCAAGACATACAGCTTAAGTGCTAGTTGTCGTGGGTGGTGCATGTACATGAGGTGAGGGAACTGTATCTCATAACTATTACTAATTAGTGAAATGACGTGATGTATTGCTTCGAGATCAGAAGCTAATGCATTGAGCTCTTAAGGATGATTAAGAGACACCATCCCCTTAGCAATCTCTCTCCCACACACATATTCACAGACAAAATGTCCAAGGCTCTTGACCGCTACTAAAATGTTCATAAATGCAAAAGCAACAACAACATTTTTTTTTCGACAATTAACGTTCTAGACAGTCAGCACAAGCTTGTGTGTTCATATGTGGTTTGTGTGCATCTGTTATCACCTTGTGTGCTGGGGTTAGTTATGAACACATTAAGAGCAGTGATGTCCAATTCATAAACAAGTGACTTATGAATCAGTTATTTTTAATGAGTTAGTCAAAAAGATTAATGAAAGTCTCAAACTTGTATAGCAGTTTGAATCAGACTCGCTCAGTTACTAAATATAGTTCAAATCCACTTCTTGGGGTACAACTAACTAGCAAATAATTTTATTTTTCAATTGTTATTTGTTTTTTTTATTCAGTTCAGAATTAACATGGATCAATCAATTATAATTATAAATGCATGCTTGTTTGCATTGTATTTGCAATGTAATAAATGTATTTAAATGTATTTAAATATTTCACAAAAATAAAAAATATATACATAGTAAATATAAAAATATATAATATAAAATAGAATTTAAAAATAGAACTACAAAATATAATGTCACTACAATAACAAAACAATCAAATAGGAACTCATCCACTTCTGAATAACCATTTTTAGTTATTTTGTCAACTAAAATCTTAAATATTTGTGGTAATTTTTTTTATTCTGCAGCTTTGATGTCTATATGTAGAGACTGAGTCTACGTTTACACAACAACACGTTTTTAAAGTCACACATATACACGACAATGTGTTCAAAATTATTTGCGTTTACGGCCATATCACATATCGGGCGAAAACGGCCAAAAAAGCTTTATTATGTATACCAGGCCAGTAGTTGGTGCTGTCACCTATTTAGTAAACAGTACTTGTAGGGAAGTGACGATTATATGACGTATATGATGTGTCTCCGCTATTGGTTGTAATATTGGTGAAGTAAATCCACACTTTGCTGAAGAAGTGTTAGCAAACATAACCATGTACTCCTGCCATTTGTGTGTATGTTTGTTCGCACTTGCCTTTAAAATCAACACGTACTGCGCATGTCTACATACCTAACATGTATTACGCATGTGCGTGATGTCACTTACCCACTAGTCATTTCTTAACATAAACCTGTTTCCAAAGCAACCTCACATTACTTTGATACTACTGTATGTATAGATTTAGTTGGGTTCAGACTGTGATGCATTTTCAGCTCGGAGTTGGACGACTATAATAGCATTACTGAAACATTTATCAGATCATGCTAGTCTGAGGGAGAAAGTAGCTAGTATTTCCAATAACCACGTGCAATTTAGACAAAGGAGACAAAGACATTTCCTTCAGCTTTTCTCTCACGCAATCCCGGAAAAAAAAAAAAGTGTGTGTCTTATTTAGAATCTAAACCATAGTGGTAGAATGGTGCAGCATTAAACCAGAACCCAAACAACAGACTGCAGCAAAAGTTGTTCACAAACACTGACTCACCTGAAAAATACAATAAAAGCATCAAAACTCTTGCCAGGTGTCTGAGGCCTGCGGGCACAGACTGAGCAGAGCTTTGTGAACATTGCTCTCTGGATTACAAAGATACAGAGACTTAAGAGACTTCCTTAGACGCAGAAACATCTGTGTCTGCGGACGACACACTTAGTATTTAGATACCCTTTATGCCTGAAGTTCTCAGTAAAGTGTCTTAGTAAAGTAAAATATTATAGGTTAATAATTTTAAATATGGGCATGTTAAAGTATATTTTATACTGACTCATTAATAATGCTCCTGATTCAGAGTTCATGACAATATACTGTATGGCGTCAATAGGACATTCATGTAAAGAAAACAACATTGAGGTACAGTTGAGGAACTGTTCAACAAAACCTCAATTCTTCTCAAACCACTATTAGAATCATTATTTCCTCTCCAGTTCCGTGGTGAAGAATATTATTGTAGGACAGGCTAGCTTATTGACTTACTGATACTACAGTACGTCTGGGCAGTGTGTTATGCTAGTGTAGAGGAGCTTATTTACCCAGCATTAACACCTAATAATGTTGTGTTATGGCAAGGCTGGACAGCTTATTGACTGTGAGCCTGCACAGCACATTGGTAAGTTATTAGCAGAGCCATATATCATGCTGACTGTGGAGCCAGTGTCTCTCACCAGCACAGAATGGCTGCTGTGTCTGACAAGGTGCTGATGTGATACTAGCCCTGTGGAGAGACAATGAATCTAATATGAGCAAAATTCCATGTAATTCGTTCGACGTGTGTTATCCCAATAAAGACACGCATTTTTATCTTTATGCAAATTTATAGTGGTCAATTGTTTCAAATTTTAAACAAAGTAATCATGTCAATTAACTGACTCATTAATTAAATCCTAGTTATATATTCATGTAACATATTAATATTAAATGAGCTTCATGATTTAATATTAATATATTCAATTCATATATTCATTCGGATTCATATATGCTTGAATGTAAAAAAAAAAAAAAAATCTATACGAACACTGATACACAAACAGGTACAAACACGAATCACAGTTTATATAAAATGTTTATTTACTACATTACTAAATTATTGCATATATTTAATATATAAATGATTAATATGCCAATTAATTAAATGAAGTAAATTTAATGCTACTTAATACAATTAATTAAATTATTATTATTAGTGTATATATATATACAGTATTGTTCAAAATAATAGCAGTACAATGTGACTAACCAGAATAATCAAGGTTTTTAGTATATTTTTTATTGCTACATGGCAAACAAGTTACCAGTAGGTTCAGTAGATTGTCAGAAAACAAACAAGACCCAGCATTCATGATATGCACGCTCTTAAGGCTGTGCAATTGGGCAATTAGTTGAAAGGGGTGTGTTCAAAAAAATAGCAGTGTCTACCTTTGACTGTACAAACTCAAAACTATTTTGTACAAACATTTTTTTTTTCTGGGATTTAGCAATCCTGTGAATCACTAAACTAATATTTAGTTGTATGACCACAGTTTTTTAAAACTGCTTGACATCTGTGTGGCATGGAGTCAACCAACTTGTGGCACCTCTCAGCTGTTATTCCACTCCATGATTCTTTAACAACATTCCACAATTCATTCACATTTCTTGGTTTTGCTTCAGAAACAGCATTTTTGATATCACCCCACAAGTTCTCAATTGGATTAAGGTCTGGAGATTGGGCTGGCCACTCCATAACATTAATTTTGTTGGTTTGGAACCAAGACTTTGCCCGTTTACTAGTGTGTTTTGGGTCATTGTCTTGTTGAAACAACCATTTCAAGGGCATGTCCTCTTCAGCATAGGGCAACATGACCTCTTCAAGTATTTTAACATATGCAAACTGATCCATGATCCCTGGTATGCGATAAATAGGCCCAACACCATATTAGGAGAAACATGCCCATATCATGATGCTTGCACCTCCATGCTTCACTGTCTTCACTGTGTACTGTGGCTTGAATTCAGAGTTTGGGGGTCGTCTCACAAACTGCCTGTGGCCCTTGGACCCAAAAAGAACAATTTTACTCTCATCAGTCCACAAAATGTTCCTCCATTTCTCTTTAGGCCAGTTGATGTGTTCTTTGGCAAATTGTAACCTCTTCTGCACATGCCTTTTTTTTAACAGAGGGACTTTGCGGGGGATTCTTGAAAATAGATTAGCTTCACACAGACGTCTTCTAACTGTCACAGTACTTACAGGTAACTCCAGACTGTCTTTGATCATCCTGGAGGTGATCATTGGCTGAGCCTTTGCCATTCTGGTTATTCTTCTATCCATTTTGATGGTTGTCTTCCGTTTTCTTCCACGTCTCTCTGGTTTTGCTCTCCATTTTAAGGCATTTTAGCTGAACAGCCTATCATTTTTTGCACCTCTTTATAGGTTTTCCCCTCTCTAATCAACTTTTTAATCAAAGTACGCTGTTCTTCTGAACAATGTCTTGAACGACCCATTTTCCTCAGCTTTCAAATGCATGTTCAACAAGTGTTGGCTTCATCCTTAAATAGGGGCCACCTGATTCACACCTGTTTCTTCACAAAATTGATGACCTCAGTGATTGAATGCCACGCTGCTATTTTTTTGAACACACCCCTTTCAACTAATTCAACTAATTGCCCAATTGCACAGCCTTAAGAGCGTGCATATCATGAATGCTGGGTCTCATTTGTTTTCTGAGAATCTACTGAACCTACTGGTAACTTGTTTGCCACGTAGCAATAAAAAAATATACGAAAAACCTTGATTATTCTGGTTAGTCACATTGTACTGCTATTATTTTGAACAATACTGTATATATATATATATATATATATATATATATATATATATATATATATATATATATATATATAAATAATATGCATTGTTTGATATATAGATAGTGATTTAATTGATTAGGTTATAAATAAATTATATATTAAATGATCATAATTATAGTAATACTAAAAGATTAAATTGAAAGCCCTAGTCCACTTCACTCTCCCTTTGCCAGAATTATGGACAATGCCGTCTCTGTCCGTCTCTCTGTAGACTGCAGGCAGGTATAAAGCACAGGTGGACAAGCTGGTCAAGAAGAATAAAGCAGGGACAGCTGGGGAGCAGAGAAAAGCAGACACCTGATGCTGTTAGAGGAAGGCTGGTGACACTGCCACATCACCGGTGTGTTCACGTGGATCTCTGTCTGGATCTTATAACCTTCACGGTCTAGTGACTGAAAACTGTCCCTTTCCATTTGTGCTAAAAAGAAAATCTGCATTTTGATTTTGAACTTTTGCTGCTCTGAATATATTTTCAAGTGCTTGTAGTACAGTAGATGAGTAGCTGCTTCATAAATAAGCTAAGCGCTAAGTACAGCACACTAACAGATAACAAAAGCAGACTCAACACACAAACTTCTGTGTACTGACACTTCTGCAATGCAGCATTGTTCTTATGAGGGCACTGTGAGGACTATGACCTGTTAATACGGGCACTGAAATTAATATGCTCCTCTCACCAGTGTGAAAAAGGCCTAATGTTATAACCGACTGTGAATCTTAGATGTAGGATGCTTGTCTAGTTCTGCATCTGTCCCAAGTACTTCCACCCCGTCTCTCAACAGTCGTGCTTATGGCTTTGTTTGGGTGTGGCTGTCTGGAGTTCACACACACACACACACACACACACACAAATGGTACGAGTGCATGGATCTGACTGTCTGACCTCATCCTCTGTTACCACCATCTGGAGACTAACCCTCAGCCATATGGTCACCACAGCAACGGCAATCCCCACTGCAACACGTGCACAAGAGTTTAAGATCCATTCAAACTTTGCACTGAGCCACTACAGACACAACCACACTTGCACATTCAGAATGTGTTTTTGGTCTCAAATAATGACAAAAACTATTATTAATAAACCATCTGGTTAGATTAGAAAATAATGGTAGTAATAGTAGCTACGACATCACAAATGTACTCATCAGGCAAATTAAGTCTCATAAAAACTACAGTTCGAAAGTTTGGGCTCAGTAAGATTTTTTTAAACTGTCGTCTATATATAACACTTATATTGTGAAATATTATTACAATTCTTAATAACTGAATAGATTACAAATGTAATTTATTGCCATGTTGGCAAAACTGAATTTTCAGCAGCGATTACACCAACCTTGAGTGTCACATGATCCTTCAAATATTCTAATGTGCTGATTTGGTGCTCAAGAGACACTTATTATTATTTATTATTATTATCGAAAAAAGTTGTGCTGCTTAATAATTTTTGCAGAAACCGCAATATATTTTTGTCAGGATTCTTCGATTAATAAAAAGTTATGCAAAAATGATGCAACTTTACTGTCACTTTTGATCGTCTTAATGAGATCTTGATGAAATTTTTATTTTTTTTCAAAAAAATCTAAAAGAAAAATAATCTTACTAACAACTGGTTATTATATCTTTACTTTTGAATGGTAGTGTATCCTGAAATAAAGTGTTTCGATCGTGTCTGTGCGATGTACCTGTGCTCTGATCAGTCAATAATGAATATGGGACTAATGGTTTTTTTTCTTTTGGGATTACTTCATGTGCTGATGAGAGCTGGTTGCTAATCCCAAATGATTAGAACACACACACAGACACACACACACGCTTTTATACACACAAACTTGACAAGTGTTTATACATCTTGGGAGCTGACCGTATTAAAGGGATAGTTCTCACACAATACACAATATGTTTTTGTTTTTTGGTTGGTCATATTTTGAGTTTTTCACCATCTGTTCCCATTGACTTTTGCGGCACGGAAAACAGCAGTATGTTCTCCTTATAGAAGACCGAACACCTTATAGGTTTGGACCAACATGACAGTGACTAAACGATGATGACATTGTTCAATGTTCAATTTTTTTTGTGAACCTATCCTGGTGACGTGGTAAATGTACACTCTTTCTTTACTATATAACCAGAAATATAAGACTACAGATCTAAACATACACAGATCTATCTGAATTCTAAGGCTTGCCTCCATGCTTTTGTGTTGCTACTCCTACTGAGTGAAATGAAGTTCTCCCAATTAAACAGACTTCCTCCTACAGTATGTGCACTTCCTCCTTGAGGTGATGAGGAAATACAGATCCTTCCAAGTTCCTGTGCTATTTATGAGATCACACTGACATAGAATAATCCTCTTCTCATTTCATATGTTCGCCTGAACCCATTCTAGTGTGATGCACAGCACTGCTCAGTGCCGTTGAATGGAAAGAATGATAAACAGCTATTCCCAGCACCCCCGCTGACTATAGAGGAACTATACGAACAGCGTGCATTCTCTAAATAATCCGCAGGTCGAGCAAGCATTCTTTTTATTTTGCACTCAAAAGGCAGCACACACCCTTATGTTTAACACATTTTTGTGCATGCTTTTGCTTTTTAACATAATGCATATTTATCTGAGAATACGGAATGCCCTTCTGTCATCAATTTTCGTGTCTCACAAATGGCCCTATAAATAAATGTAAAAACAACGTGTCACACAGGGAGTGGTGAATAAAGGCCACTATCAGAACCAAGTCTTACTTTGTCACAACCAGTTTAGCAAGTATGCAGTTAAAAATGGGAGAAATGTCATCTCGGTCATGGAATCTCCCCGGTGTTTCCCTTGCACGCTGTTCTTCACTACGCAGTACCTTCCAATTGTATGGATTCATGGTGATTGGCCACATGATATGTATGATAGCACACATTATACTGGCTATTGACCTTTTGGCCAACAGTCAAACAGATGTGCACTGAAATATCAAATGTAAACATCAGCGTTATCATCTCTCATGGCTGTATGTGCAGTTTAACAACTTCACATGAAATTCAGATTTGGTTTTTAAAGTTACAGTTCAAAGTGAAAGCTATTTTATTCCTTTTCTTCATATTTTTTTTCTTTCTTCCGTGGAACACAACAGGAAATTTCTGAAGAATACCCTGGCCATGCTTTTCAATATAATGAAAGGGAATGGGACAGTCAAGCTCCAAAAGAGACAAAAAAAAGGTTCCCAAAAAAGGTCTATATGACTTGTGTGCTACATTCCAAGTCTTCTGAAGATATATGATAGCTTTGCAGAAAACGGACCAAAATTAAAGTCAATATTCACTTAGATGCTCAATATATACCAGTTTTGCTTTGTGCATTTATGAGAGATCATGAGAGAAGAAGCAATGATTTATTCACAGAACAGACTTTCTTTACATTACAAAACCGGCTGATTGATTGTCCCAAATCAGACAGATTCAGTTCAAAGTTTTTATAAGAAGTCTCTTATGCTCAAAAAGGCTGCATTTATTTTATCAAAAATATAGCGAAAAAGGTTTTTATTTTAATATATTTAAAAAATGTTATTTATTCCTGTGATGACAGAGCTGTTTTTTTCATGTGATATATATATACATATATACATATATATATACATATATATATATTTGTTTTTTTGGTTTTTTTTTTTGAGGATCCTTTGATGAATACATCATTTAAATAAAACAAACATTGATTTTAAATATATATTTTTTTAAATATAAAAGTCTTTACTGCCAATATATTTCACATATGCTGAATAAAAGTATTTTTCTTTTGACCTCAGAAGACTATAAGGTATAGTGTATAGAATATAATGAATGATTTGCATGGACCATTTTAATTTAATTTCTTTTTCTAATAATCAGTGACATCAATAGTGCAATACATGGATGCAGTATTTTTAAATCATTTGGAAACACGAATCAGACTATCAATAACAATTACATTTTCTCAAAGTTATCCTATCTTCAGAAAACTTGTAATATAGCACACAATTTGTATGGTCTAGTTTTATCAAGCTATTTTGACCTTTTTAAAGCTTGACAGAGCTTTGAAGAGCATCCAAATTTCTCTTTTTGTTTTTCATGGGGAAAAAAAGAAAAAAACATCCAGGTTTGGAACGACACGAGAGTGAGAAAATAAAGACAGAACTTTCACTTGGGTGAACTTCCTTTAAAATGTCCCTACGACAGGAAACAAAGACAATGTGATAAGAATTAAACTGTTAAAAATACAAAACATGTTACAATATCCTTCTTTCCACTTGATCTTTCTTTTGCCTTCCTTTGCTTCCATTCAACTGTCCTTCATGCACTTTTAAAGCAGCACAACCCAAATGGATTATTTTTACTATAACTGTTAGGATGATGTTTCCATAATATCCAAGATGTCAAAACAAAAACAGCATGGAAACAGCGCATGTTACACCGACATTGCCATCCAGATAACCCTGTGTACTATACATAGCATACTCATTAAGCATAGACAAGTGCAGGCACGAGCGCGCACACACACACACACAGAGAGAGAGAGAGAGAGGCCCTAGGGTGCAGAACAGCTGCTGAATCCTCAGATCATTGTGCACAGAATGGGCATGTGGGGAAATATCCTTCCCATTCTTCCACTTCCTGCTAAAACCGGCAATACAACCAATGGGATTTACACCTGCCTGCCACATAAGATCTTCCTCACTTATTAGCTGAGGACATAACGCCAAAAACTCGACTTATTCAACCAAGTTGGTTTAGAAAGGGACATAGAGAAAATTATTTTGCTTCAAGGCGGTTTCAGCCTCTAGACGGTGTCAGTTACTAACAAGACACAGGGTTTCTCTTTAACTCGATATATTCACACACAAATACTCCTCTGTGCTTCCTTGAGGCATGACAGCCGCATTAAACAACATCTCTAGACTCTGGGGTCTCTCTTGAAGTGGCTGTCGTCTTATTAACCATGTGTTCCCAGCGAGGAGAGATAACCTAGAGAGCTACGAGAGTTGAAAAGAAGCCCAGTGGCTTTGTTACACTTCTATTGATCATCTTTTCCATGAGATTTCTCTTGCTGTGTGAAGTCTGCCACATCTTTGATTGGCCTGTATAACATCTTCACAGACACTGCAAGAGTCCAGATGGATTACCCAAAAACTAGACAATTAAATAAATAGAGAAAATTTAGATTATAGCATGTTTTAGCTGGAAAACAACAAACTATGACTTACATTCCAGAAAATATGGCAAATAAAATATAGCATTCTTCATGAAACTCCAAACATTTAAACTAATAACTTCTGTGTGACTATAAATTGCACTTTTGGCAAAGTTTTTTTTTATTTTGTATTTTTTTAACGGCTTTTTTCAGTTTATTTTCCCTGGGAATGGAACCCACAACCATGATGTTGCTAGCGTCATGCTTTAATGTCAATATTGGAAGAGCTCCAAAAATTTAATCCATTTTATCTCTTCACAAAAAATAAATAAAATACACATTTGCAGCCCATCTCACCTCGAATAAAGAAAGAAATATAAAAATGTAGCATGACATTGTTCATAATAATAATAAACCATCTAGTCCACTAATCTACTTGTTTTTTTGTTTGTTTGTTTGTTTGTTTGCATGCATGCCATGCAAACAATAGAGTAATATGTCTGTCCTTGTTCATTTCAATCACTCATCATATCCGTTTATCCATAATCACATGCTTCTTCGCTCATGGCTTGAGATAAACACTTCCTTCAAGCCGCTCAATGAACCTCATCAAAGTATTTGAATAATTTTATGTCAAGAGTGGTGGCAGGGCTCATATTAAATTATTGCAGATTTATAGCAAATTAGATTATATATCGCTGTATATTCTGAATTAAAAAAAAGTATTACAATAACAAAAAAAAATTAGTTTCTCCCCGTTGGCCCCCAAAAGTTGCATGGTTGTGTGTAACTGGTCCCCATCTGTTAGGGAACACCATTATCTGCTGGGATGAATGAGTATGGCCACTCAGTGAGATGAGCTCATACTAAAAGCCAGATCAATCTCTGACTCTGTCTAAAAGCCCCAGTCAGAGATATGCGAATAGGGTCGAGATCTGATTAGGGACCTCTGATAATCCCACCTGCTCACGGGATACATCACATCCTCATGTCAATCAATCTATTCACAACCAGTCCCTTACATTTACAGTTAGCAAAAAACCTCTGTGTTTCTATATGTATTGATTGTATTGTTATGTTTTATTTTTTTATGTATGTTCCTGTTCTCTGTCTATATACATCTTTACGTAAGGGATAATGTACATCCAGCCGGTTGTTATCGCAGAATAACCTCACAGGGTGACCCTGAAGGGGGTTATTCAGCCATAACTACCGGCTGGATGTACATTATCCCACTTATTACACAGATACTTGCTACATAAGTAAATAATTAGACACAAAATATTGATTTGAGGTGAAATATTTCAACGTAAAAAACGTCCTTTAAGATAGCAGTTGCTAGCAAGCATATTTAAGGGACATACAACCTTTAATTACATAAATAATTAAGGTGATAAATTATATTGATTTAAGGTTAATTTTTTTATTTATTTACTAGTTTGTTAGTTATGGCAAAAAGGCAGCAGCTGCATTTGTATGAAACGAGAGTATGACATAGGCTAGTTAAATCACTCTACACATTTAAATGAGTTTTAATATTTCATTAGCTAACCAAACGCAAAGCTTCCACAATTAAAAACTGTTCCTAATAAGATTATAGCACCGACTACAGTGTCTGATTGCAACTGACCAATCAGAATCAAGTATTCAACAGAGCTGTGTAATAATGTTTGTTAACAATGTAAATGTCTATTCTGTGACCTATGATATACTTCATCCTTGCTGAATAAAATAAACTTACTGACCCCAGAGTTCAGTAGTGTGTATCAGTGAATAACTTACATTTTTGCTTCACAAATCTTATCTCACAAATCACATGTTTGGAATGACATGAGGGTAAGAAAATAATGACAGTACTTTGTTTTGGGTAAACTTCCGTTAAATGTCCTTACAAAAGATGTGATAAGAATCAAACATGTTGCAATATCTTTTTTTTTGACTAATTTTTTTTGACTTGATCTTTCTTTTTCCTTCCTTTTCCTTCAGTGTCAGTACATTGTAAATATTATTAGTAGTTTTTACAGGAAAAAAATGCTACTGTAAGATTTTTGTTTTTTTTTTTTACTGTAAAATGCTGTCAAATGTATGTTTAAATAAATACAAGTAGTACATAATATGTCATATACTGTTTTCCATTTCTTCTGATGAACAGAAAAATGAATGAATGAAACTAATTCAAATTTAGAACCATTGATAATCACACCTGGTACTTGCATATTGCTTGTTGTCATTTTTGACATTTATTCAAGGCATTTACATTTTGGGTGAACTATTCCTTGCTATATAAATCATAAACCTATAAACAAAATCTATTTGCAGATATCCATGTTAAATGTTCATCAGCATAGCAGTTCTTCAAGCAGGCGGTGGTTTCTGTTCAATTATGCATGCATTATCATACTGACGCATTTAAAACTACATTCCTAAGAACGTGTCCCGCCAGTTGTTAGTTCCTGTTCTTTATTCCCCTTAGTGACACAAACATGTCAACCATCAGATGTCATAAATGAACATTATCCTACAATTAAGAGCTAATATCCCTCAAACAATGGACTACACAATCAAATCATGTCAGTATCCAGTCTTTTGAATAAACTCACAGTTATGTGGGGTAAGTTAAAGTGAAGCACCAGGCTGTAAAATGAACTGGTGTTATCTGTTAACACTGATCAGAGGGAAGCTTTTGTCACCTAGATGCTTTTATCATGAGGAGGGTGAGAGCTACTGATAAGTAGCTACATTTCTAAAGACTGGAAAATGTGTAGGAGAAAGAGTGAAAGCGAGCTTAGTGATCAAAACAATGAACGACAACAGTAAATGGCAATTGTGGGAACTCTACAGTACAAATCCAAGCCACATTAATTCTAGAAGCAAATACGATGCAAAACCCAGACTTTTAAAACAGTCCCTCATCCACAAGGGCAGGGAGTCAAATCTAGTTGCATGGACTTTCTGGCTCTTATGACTGACTCAGACGGATATATCCAATCTTAAAATGGCAGTGGTTTCACACATTATGGTAATAATCCCGATGCTTGCAATGAAAAGCTGCGCATATTTGGTTGTCTGTTATGTCACCTTTAGTTAGGAATTTACGTTATTCATACACAACCCCATATGTGTAAACAGTAAACAAGCTGAATTAGTATAATGATTAAGAATTCACAATAAATAGTTACAACTAAGATTTTGATTTATCATGTAAGGGTGTGTATGAAGGTACGTTGGTTTAAAACTAAATATGTATCGAGTTTCTCATTACAGAATTACTGTGAACATATAATGAGGTCCATCTGTTATGCAAATTACAGTATGATTACATAATACAGGAGTATTATTGCTGTCTCTTTCCTACACAAATCACATCCATAAGAGGTTGCAGTAGCCAAAGTGATGGAAACCACTGCAGTATCCAGTATGTAAGCACCTTAAGACTTTCTTTCCACATTTTATCTCTTCGTTATGTCTTAAGAGCCTTTACACACACACACTATGACACTCTCCCAGCTAAAACAATTAGTCTGTCCCAAAAGAACCCACTTTTTGTGTCATTAATATCAATGACATTGGTTCCCAAAGTTCCCTTATTTTACATTCTCTACATTTGATGTTGCCATAACGTACGAGTAATATGCTATAGATTTTATTTTTACATTCAGGTGTAAGGTTCACACATGAGGGGCTGCCAAAAACATCTCCAGATTCTTTCAGACAAAGATAGATCATTTCCACCATAACTTAATAAAAAAAAAATAATAAAAAAAAAAGACCACAGAATCTGCACCAGCTGTATTATTTATACACTATACTGTACTCTCTTAAAGTATTTATTAATATTATTTATATTTGGATTGAGCTTTTGTGTGTGTGTGTGTATTTTGAGTTTTAATCATTAAGATTTTTGTGTTAGTCAATTTTTAGTCATGTGCTTTTTTTTTTTTGTTTGATTTTTAATTATTTTAAGTTTTAGTACTGCGACTTAACATAGGAAACAATTTAAATTATTATAATTATTTTAAATAACGACAAAAAATATTTTCAAGTTTCAAATTTTTAAGCTTTATTTAATATTTATACTGTTTGGTAATAAGAGTCTAGTACTTTTCCATCCATGCAACAGATCTTACCATGTTTACATTCCAATAATTCCATAGATTTCCCTTAAAAACCTCTTCAGAAAGATTCCATCTGGCCCTAACTATTATCATCAGCTCTAGGACCTAAGTTGAAACTTGATGTTCAAATGATAAAACTTTCACATGGCTATCAAGCAATTAATCCGATTTAATCCCTTTACTAAATAAAACAGTTCCCTTTTTGAGTCTTTTAAAACTTTGAACAATGGTGCTCAGTTCCTTTCACAGTGGATTAGAGAGAAACAAACAGAACAATGAAATAAAGAAAGAACAATTTGACAGAGAAAAACATTGCTAATAGCATTAGCCAAACATTTCCTCAGTGCTGGAGTTCAGATTTAATAAAACTAATTGAGTCTGACAAGGCATTGAGAGTGATGGAGAAACAGGAAGGGAGAGCGAGAGGGTTGCGGAGATGACAGAAAGAGAATATAGACAAGAAAGGACATCAAGAAAGCGTCAAAGAGGGAGAGGGAGAAAGAAATGAGGGTGTGGGCTCATGACTCCTCCGTACCGCTATCAGACTCAGCACCTCGGGGCTGGCGCAGTGCCACTACAGTCATGAAACAGAGACTGGCACCATCTAACCCTGACGCCCACCCATCATAACATCTCATCACAGCCCATAACGGTCCTCATCCTTGTGCACAGCATCACACTGCTGGAATGACTTTTTATTCCCTCTGGAGTCAAATATTGATAACCACATATGACAGGACAAGATGATGCATCATTTTAATGCCTCTCTCACACATGCATCCGCTATGCCCTTTTCCACATCTGCAAAAAATGCATTTGAACAATTTAGCAATATCAAAATGCCCATATCCTGCTTGGATTTTGTTAAGATGGATGTTAAAGGTGAAGTGTGTGGTTCCTGCACTGCTAGAGCTCCGAACTGCTAAAATAATGTTTCAAACACCTAAACTCCCATGAATGCACCAGCAAAGATGCATTAAATTCATCAAAAGTGACTGTAAAAACATTTACAATGTCAAAAAATAAATGCTGCACAATATTGACAATCCATATCGACATTAATAAGAAATGTTTCTTGAGTACCAAATCAGCATATTAGAATGATTTCCGAAACGTCATGTCATAACAGCTTTGCCATCACCGTAATAAATTACTATTTTTACTGTATTTTTGATCGACTAAATGCAACTTTGGTGACCGTAAGAGACTTGCTTGACTTATTGTCAAAAAGCCTACTGAGTCCAATTCATTCACATTCAGGTGCTCATTGGTTGGACAAAGAGGAAGCCCCTTCTCAAACTCAAACTATACTGTAGGTTCTTGTCATGATCGACCAAACAAACCGATTTTACACACTTTACCTTTAAGCTTCAAAGTTATATCAACCATTTGACCTCGCTGTGATATACATGCAGTGTAGTGATTTACCTCTCCTTTGAATGATGATCCGAAGCAGCGGATTGGCCGAGGACAGTGCTTTGTGGAAGTTGTCATCATTGTTGATTGGAAGTAGATCTCCATGGACGTCAGCATATCCCAGCAGCACATCCACTCCGGGGATCCGGTGAATGGTCTGCAGCAGCTGGTAGAATTCCTGGAAGCCCCCGGCTCCTTTCTTCTTCAGGGCAAACCTGCGGTACTCCGCCTCAAACTGCAAGACAACCACAGTCATGTTAAATGATATCAATAAACACAAGGCTCTTAATGCAGAGCACTTAGCTTTGTAGGTCAATTATGATATCAACAAATCGTGACCCTGTAAAATATGCAAATTTGTTCCATGTCTTTTTTTTTCTACTGAAACTTTGAAAGTGACTTTACACACAGATGCGTCTTTGCGTGAAAAGTCTGTAGACACATTGAGTGCCAGTTCCTCGTACCAACTTCACTTGCTCCTGCAGCTGCAGAGCTGTTTGATGTGCACTTGCAGCTCGGAGGAAGCCATTAAAGAAAAAAAACAGTGAGAAACAAAGTGAGGGTCAATCTAATCAAGTGCTATAGATAAAGGGAAAGATGAGAACAGTGGCATTAAAAAGCTGAGCTTCTCCAGACCACACACACACACACACACACACTGAGCGGATGGTGAATTCATCTCAAGAGCTCAGCTGAACATATTGGACAAAATCTGTCAGATCGCTCAGTTTGTGAGGAGGAACTGCATCCGAAGCAAAGATTTTCTCCAGTATCCATGGAGCAGCATACCATACATATGGGAACGGAGAATACTAGTGAAAATATACACAGAGAGTTTTTTTATTAGAGCCGTGTACCCATTCACAAAAATAATAGCAAAGGCTTTTTTTCTGTGGTAGATAACAAGAATGAAAGATGTTGGTTCTTACAGGCAGCTGGGTTTCATCTGGACATACACGAATGCACAGAAATCTTATAGATGTGTTAATCAGGAACTGTCATTTTGATTTCGATTACATTTTGACGCATTTGATTAAAAGGGTGTTTTCATTCTGCAATCCTGTTTGTTAAAATTAAAAGAGGAAAATTACATTCCCTCTCCTAGTATACATCCTTGGTCTTACTGTGAACAATTAATTGTGCAAGATATTCTTATTAGTCTTTTATCTATTATTAAAATAACAACTTGCTCAGCTGTCATGTGACCACTTTTACAGTCCAATTATTTCTTGATGGATGAAATCAGGTCTTACTCTTTTTTTTCCCTTGTTGAATATCCTGTTTCACTCAGGAATGTGTCACATTACAGAAGTAAAATGTTAATCTGTCAATAGAAGGATTGTCATTTTAGAGATGAAAATAAAATTGCAAATTTTTTTTTCCCCCACACATTGCACAACTTATTTGAATATATGCAGCATCACACTTGAAAACATTAAATCACCTCCCCCTTTTAAACAAGCATCAACACCTTTAAAATAATTATTCTTATTTAATGCAAAAAAAAATTGCTGTTATGTGGGACTACCACAGTCTCCATAGCAATAAAGACAAAAAAAGGCCACACCTGTCATACCACTGAAAACATTGCCTGTCAAGAGAAAAGACATCAGTATGACTTGTCCAACACAAACCTCAAACTACATGATCACCGAAAACGCCATTCATTTGCAATAGTATCCCATCAAGAGTTAAAGAAAAGTAGAAAAGAAAACACTTCCTTCCAATTTCCTCTCAGGAAGAAAAGAGTGTCGCCAAACACATTGCACTGCCGGTTATGAAACCCAAAATCACACACAGGAGGATTCAGGTGATTGAATTAACCAGTTCAGGCAAAAATGATAATATATGATACTATTGCATCCGGACCTGCATGGAACTTCACTTGAATCCTTCTAAACAGCGCTCTTCTGTTTACTGTTCTCCTCTCACATATGCACTGCACACCCAACCTTTCTCAAGAATGGCGGGATAATAAAACATATCCTGCTCTGTTTGGCAGATTGTGGTTGAGGTTTTCCCAATAAGTATACTGGGCACATTGACAACAAACTACTCAAATACATCAGAGACCAACAATCTGTGTCTTTAGTAATAATAGACGCCACGAGAAACCTAATAATATATATGAACTATTTTAAACAGACATCAGTAGTTATGGCTGTCTGCCTGTTAATATTCATCCATGCACCATCAGATGTAATGTACTAAATGGACTGTTTCTTCTCATAAATTAAGCCTTTTTACACATCTGTATTGCCTGGGATGAACAGATTTATAAAAATGACATTTTAATTTAGACAATTGTTGAGTGCTAATTTATACAATAGTGGATCTCAGCAAGGCCAGAGGCTACTAGGGGCCTTAGCAAACCTGGAAAATAATGTAAATTAATATAATTATTTGATATATTTCATACATTTATGTTTTCTGGCAATGCCAAGCTTTAAGCTATTTTATTAGGTAGAAGCTGTGAGCTAAAATATTTTTTAAATCCTTATACTCAAGGATTATTCTTGATCCAGTCTGGCTTTTGGTTTGGCTTCTTTTGGAACCAAATTCACCAACAGATAAGAAATTCACTAACTGGTCAATATTTTTCTGAAACATAAGATATTAAAATATTTATAGAGCAACATCACTGGCAATGCTTCTGTAGCATTGAACATCAATAAGGTTAGCATTACCTGTGGCCTCGTGTTACCTGTATTCCAAACAAATGCACCTTTGCTCATGTTATTGCTTATTAACACCTGCTTACTTCTTGTAATCGAAGAAAACAGTCGAATTATCTTGGGTACAGAAACTGAACCAGCATCTTATGGAGGTTATGTAGCAGGCTACACCGCTGTGCTAATTTGATTAATGCCTCTCAGATGCATCATTATGATCTGATTCTTCCTGGATTGCGGGATTCGGTTTTTTGTTATTAGTATGTAACATGCATAATTGATCAACAAGGCCCCGTCGCCTCAGTGCGCAAGTCTGTTTATCAGTAGAATCCTTCACACTGCACCAGAACCGCGTTTCACATCGCACGGACCGGACAGAGACATGATCCCGTCCGAACGCGCTCGTCTCGCGCCTCGTAGTCTGACACATACAGCACCATCAGCGTTTCTCTCTATGGATGGATTAGTACACAAACCACAACACTGATGCGCCGGATTGAAAACCCTCCAATTACGAACACGCTCCCGAGGAGGGCTGCGTAAACAGCAGTGTTTACATATGCACGCTGTCAAACGCAGTCTAATGCAGTATCTATGGGATTCACTTACTTTGCTCTTCACCTCCACCACACTCTCCTCGTTTTTCAGCGACGTCCTGTGATGCCGTGACATGTTGCGATATATATATATATATTCCCACGGGCTGTATCGCACAAGAGTGCCCCTAGATACAAGAGTCGGCTGCCAGAGATCGTGTGCGCAGCATGAGTTGAAACTGACAGTCGTGATCCGCAGTACTGATTCACAGGCTGGACTGGACTGATTTGTCCAGGTGGTGGGCGGGGCCAGTGGCTTTCTGTAACACTGACGTCAGACGGAACGCCGCTAGAAGGCGTGGTCGTGCGTAGTATCACATGTAAACCTAATGTTTCTTTGAGGGTGGAACATAAGAATTCCTTATGACTCAGTGACCTCATTGTGTTAAGAACGATATAAAAATGACATCATCACTATTTAAAGAAAGTTTAGCAACATTTCCACTCAACAGAAAAGATTCACAGGAAATATCAGGGTTGTTATGTGGTGTTTTTTTTTTTTTTTTTTAATTCATGATGTCTTTATCCCTGCAGGGTTTGCTGTGAAAACTACGTTTTAGAGGACTATGGGGCTAGTTGTCACACTTTTTAGGTTTATACTTATCATACAGTTATTTTTGCAACAACATGATTCAGTTTTGGAGCATGTTGTCCCACTATCTTTGGTAAAGTTTTCACAATGTAGCCTGCCTTTTAACAGCATTTGGTCAACTTTAAATATAGTAAAATAATTCAGAAATACAAAACAAACAGGAAAATATTAAATGTTACCTTGTGACAGCATCCTTCTGTGACAACTAGCACCGGACCATCAACTGTATTCTTCTAAATGTCTTTTGTGTTCAGCAGAAGAAAAAATTCATAGAGGCTTGGAATAGCTTGAGGGTGAGTAAATGAGTAAATGATAACAGAATTTATGTCATCCCGGGGTCCCACTGAAAGTTTGCTGAGGCCCCCTAGTGGGCCCTGGCCTTGTGGTTTCCTTAAAGTTTGCCTTTTTCTCAATTAATGATTTATTACCAGAGATGCTTAAAATTAGTACAGTTCCTGGTATGGCATCTGTCCAGCTCGGATGGAGATGGAAAGCAGAAGAATGGAGGAATGTGGAAGGAGATGATCATCCTGGTTGCTCATTGCAACGGTCAGTACTTTGATCTACTCTGCATTTGGTCTAGACCCAACAATTTCCTGGAATATAGCGGAGAAATGAAGTTTACACATGTCTCTCTTTCACATAGGTATCAGTGACTCAGCTGACCCATAAGGTACTTGGAAAAGGTTGGTCTTTTGGACAATCCTGTTTGGTTCCTGCAACATATTTCAACTCTTCCACATTTGTTTTTATTTGAGAAAATGAAGTTCCTGGAGAATTTTCAAATGTCTGTCTGACACCTGACCATGTTCTCCCCTCTGGCTCATCCATGCGCTCATACCCGAAGTATTTAACCTGTCAAACCAGATGTTTGTTAGATAAGAACCTGCTGAGACTTAAGGTCTGTTAATTAACTTTTCACCTGAGAAACAGAAACTTGAGAAGCATTTTTCTCTAATGGCTCACTGTAATTTTACATTAAGGACAGAGGTAAAGTAGATGGGAGCGTTTGCTCCTATTAACCTGGTGTTTACAGTTTAAACAGGTGAATGGGACTGGTATTCTCACCCACAGAGTATTAGTTTTAGGATACTTGAGAATGTGAGCTATTCAAGAGAGGTCTGGTTTGTACAAGCTGATAAGATATGTAATACTCCCACCTCTGCTATACACTTGGCCTTGTACATTCAGGATAAAATGGGGTGAAGCTCACTTGAAATATGAGAAATTGTTGTCATCATGAGCTGAATTTTTTTTTTTTTTTTTGAGGAAGGGGGCTTATCGTTCGGTAACAGAAATGATGTGATACACGATTTACTAATTTTCTGTAATCTGACAGAGAATGGCTCACAGTTCTTGATCTCAAACGAAGCAGACTCCCTCTGGACACATTTCACTGCAAGAATATGAAGATTTGCTAGCAATTTCAAGCCAGACGTAACCATTTGGTAGAGATAAGTGACTTTGTGACAAAATGAAAAGCCCTTAACAGTACAGGTCTTAGTATTGAAAATGTGCCTCATACCTCAGTCATGTCAGTAGAATGAGCAAACATTTCGATCTTACCTGTCTGGAATCACAACTATTTTTCGTTCTCTGAATACACACTAAATTATTCATCTCAGGTGTTTACATATCTATTGTACCATAAGGTCTACTTCAGAGTGTTATGAAACAAAATGACCATTCAAATCACAAGCACCAGTGATGTTGATGTAAACATGTAAAACCAAATTAAATTACTATTTTAAATGAAAGAGTCAGTGTACAACCGTTTTCAAGATTGATAATAATAAATGTTTCTTGAGCACCAAATCAGTCTATTAGGATGATTTCTGAAGGATCTTGAAGACTGGAGTTACGTCTGCTGAAATTTCAGGTTGTCATCACAGGAATGAAATTAGACCATTATTAACCACAGTATTGCTCCTTTACTGTATTTTGAAGAAATAAATGTAGCTTTGGTGATTGTAAGATACATTTTAATCATTTTACCAACTCAAACTTTGATTAAGTGATGCACCAATACAAAAAAGGGCTCTAATTTGCGACTAAAATGGTTGCAAATGCAAATGCAAATGCAAAACTTTTAATTTAACTTCATTTTCAAAGTTCAAAAGTGAGAAGGTGTAGAGTGAACAACTGACTATTATGAAAAAAAGTAAAAAGATTCATCAAACATCCTCAAACTTGATTTAATACTCGAATCAGACTCATTCAGTGAACCGTAAATCACTTTTCACTTATGTCTGATCAAAAAATGGTATTCTAAAAAACAACAAATATTTTACAAGAGAATATGCTTGTTCATTGTTTTGCATTGTACGGTCTAATTGTAGTGTTGTAGTGTCAATGTTGAGTCATGTTCCTTGACATTCAATTATAATGTCTATAAAGTTTTTTGCATGAGGAAAATAAACAACAACTACTTTTTGATTCTCAATCTGAAATGCTCAGTATGTTTATTATGCAAGGTGTGTGAGATGTCAAAACCATAATCAACACTATATGACTTTTCTTATTCCAAAAAGGAAGAAATATTCTTATAAAAAACAGTGACACACTGACACACAGCATCAAATGTCAACTAAACTACCTCTGAACAGCTATTTTTATCGAGCAATTCTATGCTGACAAAGTGTGTCTCTGTTTTCTCATTTCATTTTCGTGTTTTATTAGTGGTTTTATTTAATGTTTGTTGACTCTTTATTTTTAAATTAGGATACTTTTTGCTATCTCTGCGATATAATATTTATGCAAGTTCTTAATTTCAGAGTTTGTCTCTGAATAAAAGAAGGAAATCAAAAAGTATGAGGGGAGGAAATCCCCTGCAACTCACACAAAACTTAATTATCTTTTAGTGAGTGATTCTTTTCTATACCCACTTAATAAACCTTTGTGCTTTATGCGGTAAGTCTTTTGAATAAAATGTAGGACCGCAGTGTTGTAGGGCAGGCGAATGTATAAAGTATCTATTTGATGTTATGTGAATGTTTTGTATTGTCATTGTTGTATGTAAAGTGAGACCAAAGACCAACTGGAATGCTTCTGTGGGTTTCTGAGGTGTGTGTGCATTTATGTGTAAAGAATGCTGCCAGACTGGCCGGTGCACTCTGCTCTGAGGACTCTACATTCCCCTGGCTCTCCCACATCCCTCAGCAGGTTACCAGACCCAAGCTGCCAGTCGTCAGCCTCTCAGCTGCCTACCCAGCATTCCACAGGCTTTAGCTTAAAGAAAAGAAGAATTCCTGGCATGGTATGATTGGCCTCTAGCTTGAGGCTAATGCGCTCTGTGCTGTAACACAACTTATAAGAACAGACCAAGCGAGAGAGAAACACTTGATCGCTGACTGATCGTGACATGGCAAACTTGTGGATTGGTTAGACATGATGTTCTTTGCCAGACACAACTGACTAGAAACCTCTCCCCCTCTGTTTTTGAATTAGATGCCTGGCTTTTTGGTCAGTAGCCCATTGCCATCTTCGCAGACTGGCATCGTTTTAGGCAGTGTGATGGAGGTAGATGAATACTGGCCTCCCATCTGAAACCTGAGAGCTCAAGCTGGAATGTGAGACGTCACCTGGTCACCATGGTTACATGTCTGTATCAGCTGCTCTTTGTCCTAGTTTGAGAGGACAGGCTGTGTTCTTTTCTGTGTGTGAACAGGTATGAGAGGAAGTCTGGGACAGTTATAGTCTGTTTTGTGTCTCGTTTGTGTTTGTGTGTGATAAGATCAATGTGTGAATGTACAGATGACACTGAACATGGAAAAAAAAAACGTTTGTATATTTTAATGAGGATTTAAAAAAAATACTTTTAATTAAGTGTGTAGAATTTTAAAGGAAAATTGTTAATTCAGACAAAAAAATTTTTAACACTTTTTTTTTTTTAACCCTTGGTGACATAAGTAATTAAGTTCTGCCACCTAGCGGCCAAAATATCTCATTTTGCTTGCTTCTGGATTTTTCCCGCCATCCTGTGATTTGAATGTCCTGTCAGTCAACATTATTATATAGGAGTCTTAATTCTGCTTTGATTTCTTTAAAAAAAGTTTGAAAGTATTTTTTTTTAATTATCAAATGGCACAAACATTACTACAATGTTTTTTTTTTCGTTTTTGTCGTAAAAGTGCTTTATCTAAAAATAATAAAAACTTAATTCAAGATATTTTCTTCTGAAAACTTATTGTATCATCCTACACAATATTGTCTTTTCAAATGCATTTATATTATTTTAAGGATGCTTACACATTTTTACTGTAAGGCAAAAAAAAAAGCATATCACATTAATTAAAATAAAGGTTCTTTATCAGTATTTATGGTTCCATGAAAAACCATTTACTTTCATGGAATCTTTGAAAAAATAAATAAATAAATAAATAAAACTGTTTACTTTTAAGAGTGCAGTGTTATTACACAGATGATACCTGCATGTTCTTGAAATATATGTTAGTTGTTAGTCTAAGAAGAAAAGGCCTTTGTAAAGTCAGGGAGGGAAGCATTAAGTGGTGGCACTTGTTAGACATTTACTGAGCATACTATTACCCCCTTATCTGAAAATAATGTTCAAAGTGTAGAACTGGATTTGAGTTGGTTCACCAGTTTTCTGAATCACCCGAATCTCAAGTGCAAATCTTTGAAGAAAAAGACTAAGACGAAAACCATTAAAAATTGCTTACACGTTTATCTTCATTCCCTTCACCATAAAGGTTTGTTTTGGTTTAGTTGTACTACTGAAGTACATTAGTGGCATGTCTATCCTATGCCGTATATCAAGATCTCATCTACATTTCTGACATTTTGCATCACGTTTCATTTGTAACAAGTCATTGTGACACCGAAACTAGTCCTGATTCCGCAGCTCTGCTTTAGATAAAGGGTGCATTGTGACACATTTTTTTTGCATGTCTGTAAGATAAACAAGTCATGTAAAAGCTCCTGTTTCTGCTATTATCTCAGAAGAACCAGTATTTGACAACAGTTGATACACCAGCTTAAATTAACATTCTAATAAGCAGTTATTTACAACACTGATTAAGTTTTCTATCTGTTGTTACTGATTGTATCACACATAATTTCTCAGAAGTATTTCACAAACTGTATATCACTCAATATCTATATCTGTATTATACAAATTTTATATCACTCTGAATCTATATCTGTATTATACAAACTTTATATCGCTGCAAAGCTGATGGAAGTCAACCTGAAGAACAAAGGCCAGATGGATCCAGGATGCAAAAGCAGGAAAGAAATTGGCAAAGTGTGACAAAATTATAATTGGAAAATCATCACCAAGGTGAGCATATTAAGATAACATTCAGTCAGTGGGTAAACACCATTCATATTGTTTACATAGAAGTGTTTTGAAAAGCTCGGTTATGCTCACCAAGGCTGCAGTTATTTTATATAAAATAATTTTTTTTAAATGTAATCTATTCCTGTGATGGCAAAGCTGACTACTTTTCAGCAGCCACTACTGTGTCAGTGTCACATGGTCTTTCCGAAATTATTCTAATATGCTGATTTGGTGCCCAAGAAATATTATAATAAATACTGATTATACTTTTGAACAGTTTTATTAAGAATATAATGTATAATTACATAAAAATATATCATATAAAATATAATATATTTTTCTTATCCCATTATTAATTTGCCTAAACTGGTTTAAGCATAAAGCATGATGCAAAATTTGGTTTAATTCATTCTTAAAATTGTAACACTTATTACGATTTTTTTAAAAATTATTATTATTTCAACATTTTATTTATCTTGTGTTAGAGTTATTTATTCTGAAAGTGACTGGGATCACAAGCATCAAAGACAGTCGCTCGGCACAAGCATTAGTATACCGCAGTGATTACACAACATTTTTTGTCGTTCAGCATTCACTTAACATGTATTTCCACATCAGTCTGTGGTTATGTTTGTGGCTTCTTCTTTTTTTAACTATACTGTCACTGCTGTCAGATTAGGCCATTACATCAGACAATAATATAATAACAAGATCTGTATATTTAAGGATCTAAAACTATATAAGTATCTGAGTTCAAGTATTTTGTTGTTGGCCATGTATTACAGTTAAACTTAAGCATGAGAGAAAATCAAGAAAATCCTGTTCCTGATTTAAATCAGTGTATACATGGTAATAGAGTGACATTGAGAAGACATCTGAGTTGTTACTCATTGATCTCAGCTTCATACTGCATGTCTCATTCGTAAGCTTCTTTGGATTAAAACACTTTCTAAATCAGTGTATACATGGTAATAGAGTGACATTGAGAAGACATCTGAGTTGTTACTCATTGATCTCAGCTTCATACTGCATGTCTCATTCGTAAGCTTCTTTGGATTAAAACACTTTCTAAATGAGTAGATGTACATGTAGGAAGAAGGCAGCTTTGTGTCCTGGGAGGGACTAACTGAAGCGTAAGCAATTGCGGTAAACATTCACAGACCTTTAAAGAGTTAATAGACTTATTACTCCATAACACTGATTACTCCCACATTTCCAATACATACACACTAACATACATGTACATGCCTTCCATTGTAGACTGAGTGCAGGTCACAGACGAGCCTCTGACTGATGATGGCATCTAGAATATGTGACAGTGTTCTGGTGACTGGATCAAACCGTGGAATTGGACTTGAGTTGGTTCGCCAGTTGGTTGATTCACCCTCGCCTCCAGTTCAGATCTTTGCTGGTTGTAGAGAACCAAATGGACCAAGATCACAGGTACGGAGCCATGCTAACACTGTATAGAAAAACTGGTTTCCATGTGTGCAACTGGTAAGTTCATTTATAAATATACCACTGTTAATAATATAATATGTTAACTAATTTGAATTCATTTCTACAACTTTAATTATTAAACGCAATTAAATTGTATAATTAATTTACCAAATAATACAATTATGTTAATTAATACAACATGAAATGTTAAAGATTCATTTATATTAATAAGTAAAAGTACTATTCATTGTTACGGTGGTGTCTAATATGGTGTCTAAAAAAATAAGGTTAATGAATCTTATTTTAAAGTGTTCCTGAAATTATAAAAGCTATATGTTTTCACTGTTGTCATTGCCATTTATCATAAAGGTTTTGTTTTTTAATCCGGTGAATTCCAATGTACTAGGTGCTGAAATTGTTTGAACTTTGTACTATCTGTACTATTCCAGTTTTACAAAGACAACGTAGATGAGTCATTGTGGCACTGAAACTTGTTGGGCAACTTTGCTGTTTGTGTGCGGCATTTCAATGGTGAATTGTGACACGTAACGTGTCTCTAGGATGTGTCATTTTATGAAGAAGTTGTGTATTTCTAGAACATCCTGGAAAGTACTTCCAACTGCTTGTCTTCTAGGATCTCCAGGAACTAGCTCAGAAGCACCACGATGTGATCACGGTTGTCCAACTTGGTAGGAGATTAATAATAAAATAATGAATGTTGTTGTAACTTTGTGCTTGAGCCATGATTCTGGATTAAAAGATCAGTTCACCAAAACATTTATATCTGCTGAAAATGTAGGCCTACTTCATCCATCCAAGATGTAGATTGGTTTGTTTCTTCATCAGAACAGATTTTGATAAATTTAGCATAACACCATTTGCTCAGATTATTGTGATATTTTTAATCAGCTGTTTAGCATCCTTTCACTAGACGATCCATTTATGAGCAAGTGATGTAATGCTAAATTAATTTTGTTCTGATGAATACACAAGCTCAAATTTTCAAATTTTGGATGAACTTCTCTTTTAATATAGTATAATGTTGGTTTACCTAATTTCTCAATAGACACGACTAGTCCTACTAGTATCGCAGAGGCCTCAAAACTGGTGGAAGCCAAGCTGAAGGGCAAAGGCCTGAATCTGATCATCAACAATGCTGGTGTGAACATCCCAGGATCTCTAGCAGAGACGGGAAAACAGGAGATGGTGGACGTGTACACAACCAATGTTGTAGGACCCATGCTCATCTCAAAGGTTGACTGTGTGACTTATTATTTTTGTCTTGTTTTTCATTATTAATATCTAAGGGTGCTTTCACACGATCACTTTTGGTGCGCACCCGGGTTCGACTGACGTCAGAGTTCGGTTGGTTTGGATGATGTGAATGCTGTCTTTCGAACTCGGGTGTGCACCCGCGAATCATACCCGAGTCCACTTAGGGTGCATTCACACTTGGTTCACTTGCCTGGTCTGAACCCGAGTTCGATTGCTCCCCCCTCCCCCCTCCCCCCACCTGACTGTGTTCATATTTTAATATTTGAATCCGAATATTTGAGGTTCGCTTGCGTCTGCCACCTGGAGGTGATCGAAAAACGATGGCTTCATATTTGAGGACTAGTGCGGCACACTTGGTTCGGACCAGGCAAGCGAAGCAAGTGTGAAAGCACACACAAAAAAAATATGGGACTTAAGATATTAAGTATTATTCTTAAAAAAATGAAGTATGCTCAAAACAAGAAAAACACCTGTCAGTCAGAAAAGAAAGATAATCTTGTTTTCCCTTTTAATAAAGATTTTTGTTCTTTTTCTTTGCCCACTGATAATTTTTTTCCCCCCAAAGCATAAAATCAACTAATTTGAATGTATTATTAATATTATTATTATTATTATTATTTTCCAGAAAACAAGACTTGTTACCTTAAAGCTTGTTTGGTTTGGGAATGTCTAGATATTTGTAGTGGAAAACAAGGCAAACATTTTCTTGTGTAACATTTTCCCTTGACGGTAAATGACGTTATTTCATTTTCAGGATTTCCATCCCCTCCTGTGCAAGGCTGCAGCTCAGTTTCCTCATCAAACAAGCATGTCTTGCAGTAGGTCAGCTATTATCAATGTTTCCACACTGCTGTCATCCATCACCAGATGCCCTGAGAATTTCTCTGTGTCTCCAATGTACCCCTATCGGGTCAGCAAGGTACCAGGAGCCCTTTTACTGTAATCCATAGACAACAAAACATAAAATTTCTTCAAGTATAGGCTTTATTTTACTAATAAATCCCTATTAAAACTACTACATCTGGACTGTTTCTTTACTTCAGGCAGCACTGAACATGTTAACTTGCTGCTTGGCAGAAGATTTTAAAAAAGATGGCATTCTAGTTATGTCTCTCCATCCAGGATGGGTCCAGACAGAAATGGGAGGCCCAGAGGTAATACAAAGTGCTTGTTACAAATGTGTTTTTACATTCATCTCAGTGGTTTACTTTCTTTGGCAGCCTCATATTTGTAATTTTTCTCGTGGCACCCTCAGGCTCCCCTGACGACACTTACGAGCATCAGCAGTATGTTGAAAGTCATCACAAGCCTCACCGAGAAAGAGAGTGGAACTCTTTTAGATTGGGAAGGCAAAAAGATCCCCTGGTGATTACGGAACTCATCTTGTGTGTTGTGTTCACATCTTAAGTTTGACATGTACTTCCACTTTTTTGTCTGTCTGCGGTTTGTCTGAGAAAAATGTTTCTAACAGCCATTCTAGTATAAGACATGGTGTTTATTTACAGGTTCACGAACTTGTAATACATCAATGAAAAATATGCCATCATAATTGTGTAATGCATGTGAGAAAGATCTCATTTAAAAGCATGAAAACAGTTTTCTTTTGTCTTGAATTTTCCCCTAACTGATGTTTGTATTGCAGTCTTTACAAATTAAATATTAGCAATTGTAATAAAATTAGCTGTGACACAATGGGAGAATGGATAAGTAAAACAAGGAAGATTAGGAAAATGTAAAAGAGAAAGCCAAAAGAAACAAAGCCAACCAGAACATGCCCTTCTTCAAATGTGATTTCCAGAAAGGACAATTAAATCATGTACACTAACAAATAAAACAATTGCTACTCCATGTCTCATAAATTAATGAATATTTGGTGAATAACGCGATCTTCAATCATCCAAAATTACATGGGTACAGTACGCCCTCTAGTGTTTAATTAATATATCCATTTTAATGCAGTGGTTTTCAACCCTTTATCTGTAGTTATTTTTTATTATTAAGGTTATGTTAATATAACTCAGTAATCTAAAAAAAATTTAGATTAAATTGGGCCCCCCGTTGAGAACCACTTTGGTTAAGTAACTCACATAGGCTACATAACTTAATATCTGCTTATGTCTCATCAGTACAGTTTGGAGATGCAGGAGTTAAAGATATAAATACATATTTTAATTTATATATATATATATATATATATATATATATATATATATATATATATATATATATATATATATATATATATATATATATATATATATATATATATAAAACTCTAATAGGCTATTAAATGACAGGTTCCAGTGCGACAACCTGCCCATTATGTTTTTTAAGTTAATGGCTGAAGTGTAAACTTTTTTTTATTTTTTTTTTATTTTTTTGAGATCCTCCTTAACATCACATAAAGTTTGACAATATTAAGTTTTGATATTTCTTCTTCACATTTTATATTTGCAAAACTGTAATCTAAGAACGTCTTCAAATTCAACAACAAAAAAAAAACAATAGGCTACATAATTAATTATAAGATAAATATTATGATGTTTAAACTTACACTACTAAGATAGCTGGCAGTACTCTAACTGTGTTTGACACTAATGGGATTTGTTTAAAGGTGACCTAATCAATCAGTCCGACAAAAGAATCAATCAGACGAGGTTCCAGATCTCTATTTGCTCGGGAGCGAGCGAAGCGCGTGATTGACTGACATTGGTCTGGCCGTATTGTTATGCTGAGGAGAGAACTGACTGTTGGTTTTTCATTAACTATCAGCTGCCTCATAGCGATACTCCCATAGTCCTGTGAAAACAAGGACAGGAGGGTTTATCTTTACCCTGTCAGCTTTGAAACTAAAAGAGATGGGCATACGCAGAAGCCTGTGTTCGGTGCGCGTACACGTTTCACGCGCTGCTAGTTCAGATTAAACACTCTTTAACTACTTTACGTCACGTTTATGTTTAGTTCTTCACACGGGATTTAACGTTAGTCGCTTGGACATACCAGTAATCCTCAGGTAGGAACCTCATAGTGGATATTTATCGCTTTGTTAGAGAAAATGTTTGTTTTTGAGAGAGTACATTTTAATAATTATGGCAGGTTTGGGGTATGTCAGTATAACAACAATAACGACTGAATTTTTGATTATTTCTTGGAAACATTTACTCGTTTTGACATGAGGCAGATGTGGGACTTCATTTCCCATCATTAATCATGAGTCCGTTGGAGAGGAGTTTTGTGCCAGTCTGGGATATTCCCGATATTCCCACTTTACCCACTTTACGCCCTGATTCAAACAGAGGTTTTCATGGATACCGAGAGTTTGTATCCTTCTAGTAATGATGATCTGATTGTTTGAGAGGAGAAATTTAGAAAGAAACCTTTGTGGTTAGCGGCAAGTGCATATCGTGGGTTCTGGACTATGACTGTATGATTGTTTGCGTAATAATTCTTCAAATAATTTTCTCACTGGTGGTGGGTTGACCACCAGTCAGTAAATTGACCCTCTGTCATGTTTTACAATTTATAATATTAATAAGTCAACCTGAATGGCTTATAAATGGGTGTTCTTCACCTATGGGCATGTTGGCCCTCTGAATGCTCTTAAAATATTTTTTTTCCACACTATTTTGATGTGTTTTCGTGCTAACAATTTCCACCACACTATACTGTATGTAGAAATAAATCAGAGAATTCTGTCATTTTTGTCAGAAAGTTTTCAACAACAATGCCCTTTCCACCACATGAGACGATGGACGTGACATTTGTAATAATTCAAATAAAATTAAAATGTCCAAAAATAAATACAATTAAAATCAAATGTCTTCGCTTTTGTTTAGCTAAGGCTAATTTCATGGGTAGCCCTTTATGTATGGTAAATACACATAATTAAGTATTTTTAACTGTTGATTTCCTGCATAATTTGTCAAAATTAAGGCTTGATTGGAAACAACAAGCAATACAAATATTTGTAAACAAGTAGGCCTACAGTGGGACAATGGGGTGGAGCAAGTGCTTTTGAAAAATTCATTTGGAAATATATATATATATATATATATATATATATATATATATATATATATATATATATACACACAATAAATATTGAAATGGTTGATATTGTTGTTTATTTAACTGTTCTTGTTTTGATCATAAACTTCAAACACATAATTAATATTTTTAGCATTTACAGTTTATTCATATTCATCGGATTTCATTGAGTTTAATAAAAATTATTGGTCTAGGACAAGGATAAATCAATAAAATCTATACATAAAAGGCATTCGAAAAGAAGAAAAAAAATACATAATAAAGACAGTAAAATGTTTCACATATTGCATTGCCTCCATGAGCATTTAGTACCTTGACAGAAAGGGAAAAAGCTGCAGCTGATGTGCCATGTTACACTATGTTACACTCTTATCACTTCTGAAAGAATTTTACATTCCAGAACAAGCTTTCATGCTTCTGTTCTGTTTTGGCTCAGTTCTTCTTCGAGGGATTGAGAATTGTATTTAGTTGACCCCATTTATAGAACAGATTGTTAACAATTAAATATAACAACTATTTACTGAAATCTGAAATGTAGTCATTAACAATGCAACATAAACTTCAGCTCTTCCCCTCTGAATCTACAGAATGACTCTCATTGGTTTTCACAATCGGCTTATACGAAATCACAGCGAGTAAAAGACAAGTACATTTACATGCAGTGTAAACAAATCAAACTAAACATGTCTTCATGTAATTTTTGCAATCACCGGTCAAAGTATTAACAGAATAAATGGCCACAAATACATTCATTTGGTTTAATGTTTAAAGGATTAAGTTGACTCATCGCGAGAAAAACAAAAGGAAAGCAGTTTTTTCTCTCTGTTGATCAAGCAAACCAGAAGCAAGTGCTTTTGCCCTGGGGAGTAGCTTTTTATATTTCATGGTTATCTACACACATACACATTCACTCTATCTGTAACCACACAAAGGCACAAGAGCTGTTTTTCTGTACCCTGTTGTTTTAGATAGCACTTTGTCAATGCTGCAGGATTTTACGTACTACATTAAACTATGTGTCCTTCATTTACTGTAGAGCCCCATGCTAGTGTTGCGTGTCAGTGTTTTTGGCAGCTGTTTGCACAGGTCTTCTCTTTGACCTCAGTCTAGTAGTGGTCAGCAGAAAACAAATAGCCACGAGAGGGAAAAAAACAGGGACATATTACATGTATGGCTTGAGCCGTGTTTTACTCTCTGAAGCTAAAGTACTGATTTTGTTCTTTCAGTTTGTCTTTCTCACGGTTTCTAGTTTCCTCCTCTATGTTGACTGTCACACATCTGCTTACTTTTTATCTCTATTACAGTCCCACAGATCCCACTGACTCACACTTTAAAGCAATAGTTCACTCATTATATAATGTTGTCTTGTGAGCTTTTAAAGAGTCTTTATAAATAGTAAAACACATCTTAAAAGCACCATAAGAGTAGTCACAATGGATTTCAGTTCTTCTAAGAGCGTACATTTTTAAGAGTTAAAATGGGGAACAAATCTGAGAAAATTATAAAATCCGTTTTTTTTTTTTTGTTTTGTTCCAGCAACATGATTTGTTAGCCAACAAGTGCTGTTTCTAGAATACAAAAACTGATTAAGGGCAGTTATTTAAATGCAATATGAATCAGTAAGTAAAATGAATGCTGAAAGGGCAGACCAGCGGACGTAAAGGAATTGTTCACCCAAAACAAATGTCTCACTTCTCACTTGCACATTTTAAACCCCCATGTTTCTAGAATTTAAACTGGATTACATAACATTCAAGAATGGAAAGCATAAATGATGTATTTCTGATAGTCAAGAGCTGGCAAAACAAGCAAATAATAATAAGGCAATTTAATTACATTTGATTAAAATTCGTTCTCTCACAGACACATAATCAGTTGTAAGGAAAGTTTGCCGGAAATTCCCCATTGTGTGGGTGAGATAGAGAGATGGCTATCGATGGTTACAGGAGGAAGCGTATATTGGTACAGATGTGCAGGGTGGTGAGGTCACGCTAGCCTGTGATGCGCTTCTTCCTTCCTTATAAACTGCCAAACACACTCACAGAAGCTGGTTAGCATGTTATGAGACACATTGCAAGCTTAAATGTTGCTCATTTATGTACTCATGAACAGACACTTTAAATTATACATGAGCAGTTAACCTGTAAATCAAGCAGGAGTGATTGTAGACATCATTTCGAGAACATTTTTGGTCTAAAGATTCCAAACTCTAAATTATAAAACACTCTTTGCTAGTTCAAATATCTCATGTCATCATTTGTTTTTGCCCCTGAATCTTGTTCTTTTTATGCTCTAATGCACTTGCATGTCTGACTTTGATAGGAGACATATGAAACAGAATAGAGCTTTGCCTTTGAGTGGTATGTGCAGTACAATGACAGGAAACGTTTGGTCATTTTTCCCTCTGCCCTGTTCTGTTTTTAAATGTCTGTGTTGGCCTAATACTTCCTGATAAAAGGGCAGCTTGGACAATGAAGAAACAGAGACGCTTGATTCCATTTCATTACGGTGATGACAATATAATCATTTCTGGAGTGATTATTTGACCAGAAATAAGAGGTGCTTTTTATATTAGATTGGATCAAAAATAAAATAGCGACACTCGCTGAATTAAATATGCACATGATGTGGCAAAATATGAGAAAACATGTGTGACATGTTTTAGTCTTTTTTTATATTCACAAATACTGTTCAAAGTTTGAGGTCAGCAACAGTAAGATTTTTAAAGGAATTTTATTCAGCAAGAATACATTAAATTGATCAAAAGTGACAGTACAAAAAATGTGTAATGTATACAAAATATTTATCTTTTAAATAAAGGCTGTTCTTTTGAACTTTTTTTATTCATCAAAGAATGCTGGGACAAAATCTATCGCAGTTTTTACAAAAATATTAAGCAGCAAAGCAGTCTTCAGCACATTTACGCTGATAATTCAAATCGGCTTATTAAAATATTTTCTTGAACAGCAAAATCAGCCTGATTTCAGAATGATTTCTGACGGATCATGTGAAGGCTGAAATAATGACTGCTGGAAATTCAGCTTTGACATCACAATAAATAACATTTTAAAAGATATTAAAATAACAATAAAAAGTTATTTTTAATAGTAATGATGTCAATATTAATTTGAAATATATAATATTTGAGTTTTTTCTGTATTTATGGTCAGCCTTGGTGAGCATAAGAGACTTCTTTTATAAACATTCAATGTTCAGTGTTGCATGATGTTACAAATGAATTCAATGGAATCAGTATGAGCTATTTGTTTTTATATGCTATTTGTTAGCAGTTTGTAAATATGTTCTTGTCCCGCCGGGAGGCCTAATGGAACCAGCCTCTCTCTGTTCATGGTTTATAAGAGTGATAACAGTGTCAGGCAGTACTTCCCACTGAACATAGAGGGCACTGTAGGATCAAGAATCTTAAGTCTGACTTAATTTAAGTGTAGTTGCTGCTATTGTAGGAATGGGTCATAAACCTCATATCTGCATATGATTCTATGCCTGTGTGTGTGTGTGTGTGTGCGTGTGTGTGTTTTCCATGCATGTTGTTCTTCAACACTAGAGACTATGTTCACATAGTGTTCACATTATGTACTCATTAATGCAGTTTCTCCCTCAGTCAGATGAAAGCAATTGCAATGTTACATAACACATCATGTTGTGTCCTAGACAAGCTCATATGTTTACATGTGTGATGTAAGTGGAAAGAGAAACAATCAAGAGACAAAGCATCTCTAGTAAAATGAAAACAACTACAACAACACAACACCTGCCAACACGTCTGATCACAATGGAGGCTTTGTGGAAGGGAAGTGAGACATTCTATTGTGGGGAGAGAAAGATAACATTCATCTCCTCCCGCCTGAAGGGAAACCTCCCTATCCATTCTCTAAACAGCTCTTCCTCTGGTTTCTGGGATGCTGGAGCTTACCACAACATCTCGTGCCAAAGGCAGGGGAGACACCATGGACACATATTGATGATATTACATTATATTATAATAGGATAAACAATAATAATAGGACATAACATTAATTGGGGTCCAGGAAAAACTAAACATTTCCCCAGAATGTATATAATTTCTATGCAGATGCAATGATTGCATTTTCAAGGGCAGAAGATATTTGTTTACTTTTTATTTATTTATTTATTAATGTATTTTTCTTCTTAAGTAAAAATAAGATTCAAGTTATGTACTGAATCATAGTCTGATCACATACCAGTTTTACAATTCAACAGAAATAAAAGCCAAGTAAAGCTGGCGGTTGAAATGTACACTGCAATGAAGAAGAGACATGGTGCATCTATGGTTTGTTTTGGCAGCTTCTTTCATACATGGCTATGAGGGCAGACAGAAATGACAAACATAGGCTTTATAGAGCTTTGCAGTTCACAGAGAATAGGAAACACCTCAGCACTAGGAAACGGTCCCGAAATAAGGAAAAAACAAATGGATTCTTTGTGTAGCCTTCCTTGTTTACAGCTCTTGACTTTGCAGAACTGCATTATTTGGAGTTATTTTTGGTGCCTGGCTGATAGGACACTTGTCATGTGACTGGTGAGCAGCAGACAGAAGCTGCTCCACATGCAGAGGGTGAAAAAGTTGAAATCTCACTTTTGGTGATATGTTGGCTGCAGGAATGAAATTAATTTCCTTATGTTTTCAAACAGACCATGCATAAGAAGATGCAACAGAGCAACACACATTTGTTAATTGCTCCAGGTTTTGTGACATAAAAAAATTATTTGAAAATGCGGCATTAATTAGGGAGCAAAATATCAAACAATGTGGCACCTGCAAACAAATGACTCTACAGTTCTGCTCTCAGAACAAACTTTAAAACTCAAGTCTGATATTTGTTATATTATTTAAAGATACTCATACATTTTTAATTGTGAATTAAGTGTCTAGATAGCTTCTGTTCCCACTGCTGTCTTTGCATATTAAATTTGGAATAGTAGAAAATATTTTAGCATCAAAAATTTTACACACTTCGAGCTTTAATTTGCCCCAGGGAAGAGTTAAAGACATCAGGTTTTAATTTTTAAACAGAATATAAAGGGGAGCTCTCTTGTGCTTCATTCTCTCCCCTTCTTGGTTTCTTTTTCTCTTTCTTGCTCTTCAGAATGAATTCAACCAAGTGGGTCAGCTCATTGCCAGCCATGTTCTTGCATCCCAAATGCGGACTTTGCTTTCACTCATCACTTTCTCTTTCACTTCTACTTTCACTGGTCCCTATCCTCCCCCCTCTCCTTCTCTTTTTTTATAACCTTCACTTTTCTCAGGATAACAGACACTCAGCAGTTTCTCATTACAATAGGAGCATTAAAATGAGCCTGAGTGAGAACCCTTTTTTGTTGGAGCTTAATTACCAGGCCTGGATCTGGAAATTGGCTGTAATCCACACATCCACCACTTGACACTCTCTGTGTCTGAAGTTTCCTCATTAAAACCAAACTGTGTCTAAGAGGGTACAAAATGTGAAATGAGCTATATTTAGTTTACCAAGATATACGTTTCTTTCTAGTCTCTTAAAGGGTTAGTTCAGCTAAAAATGAAAATTAAGCCATACATTACTCACCCTGAAGTCATCCTATATGGCTTTCTTCGTTCAGACGAATTTTCAGAATTCAGTTATTTAAAAAATTGTCTTTGATCTTTCAAGCCGTTTGATGCAACTTAGCGGGTGTTGCATTCGATCGGTTCATGAGAAGTTGAATAAAAAGCTCATCCATTAAAGAAAAGTGTCTCACACTGAGTCTTTTGTAAGACAATTATCCATATTCAAAACGTAATTATCACTATTATCACTAGCTTGCGCTCACAGTTGTCCATCAAGCATTTCCAGGGGAATGACGTATGACATCGGCATTGCGCATGCACTTTTAATCAGAGGATGAGCTTTTTATTAAACTTCTCATGGACCGATGGACTGCAAAACCAGCTAAGTTGCCTCAAACGGCTTGAAAGATCAAAGACAGTTTTAAAATAACTCCAACTGAATATGTCTGAAAGAAGAAAGTCATATGCACCTAGGAGGACTTCAGGGTGAGTAATTCATGGCTTAATTAAAATTTTGGGCTGAAGGGTTAGCCTTTAACTGTTTATGTGCTCACTACGCCCTCACAGGCCAGGTCACATGAGATGCAATCACTCATGCTTCTTCTCCATCTGATGAGCAGAGCACACAGGGGAAAGGACCAATCAGCATATTATTGTGACCCGGTCGGCAGGGTCCCACCCTGCTTTAATCTACAAGGAATTTACGCTGGAAAGACAGATTAACTGGGCTGAAGGGTCAAAGATTCACCCCCTGGGTCTTGTGTCCTGCCTGAAGGTCTCAGAAGTGGTGGGGGTTGGTCATTTAGAGAGACATTTATAGAGTACAGCCTGAAATAACATGGCTCAGTGTAAAGTGATTGACTGTTAAAACTGATCTTACTTTCATTATTATTAAAGTATTCAAGTCAAATATTTAAAGGGGTCATATAATGTGATTTCAATTTTCCCTTCCTGTTTGGATTGTTTCCTGGGAGAGTAGCCTACAATGCCGGTGTCTGTGTCTATAAAGTAGGGCAATTACAACTTTGCAAGGACAGTCTGGCGCTTCTGACTCACAGTCTGTAAGTACACTTACATATTTAAAGAATTTGCCACTGATGATTCAAACGCGAGTTTTGAACAGTGTGGAGGAGCGCTTGTAGTGTTGTTTCATGGGATTTATGTTTACGCGGCGAAATATGCAACACAACATGTAAAAAGACAGTATAAGTCATTACAATCAGTAATTATGTCCCCACTGGATGCAACAAATGCCTAGTTTGTAATGGGTTTCATTGGTTTTGTCTGGTTGCGCTGGGCACTCTGCATCACAGTATGTTAAGGGGTGTAACATTTTCGCCACACGCTTGAGGAATTCATCCAATTCCAACACATTGGATAGCTGGCCAATCAGAGCACACCTTGCTTTTCAAATTGATGAGTTTGTAAAAAGCGTTTCAGAAAGGCAGGGCATAGAGGAGCAACAATAATGTACAGTAGGTGGAAAATGATGTGTTTTTTTTTAACCTTAAAACCACATAAGCACTTTGCATTACACCAAATACACAAAATAATGATCTTTTTAGCAACGTCATATGACCCTTTTAATTAAATGAGGTCTACCAGTCAAAAGTTAATATATATATTTTTTTTATGTGTTTGAATGAAGTCTCATGCTCAGCAAAGTTGCATTTATTTTATTAGAAATACTGTAAAAAATGATATATATATATTTAATTTCCATTTAGATACAAATAAATTAAATATAACTAATATAAGAGGAAAATTTATATCTAAGAACAATTTTTATGCAGCTTGGTTTTAATAAATATTTTTTATTTAGTTTTGAAAACTGATATGGTATATGAATAAGTCCAGGTTTCATGTCTTAAGTGCTCTTAATTAGAATTGAGTACTCTTGATGACTAGCTGCACTATAGTGGCATACTTACTGGTTTGCCTGTTCTTAAGTATCACTTAATAGACAATGTCCAAGCTATGTCCTAGAGAATGGAGTAACAAAAACACCCATCCCATTATGCCACTATATTTACATTCAATTCATATCCATTTCAGTAAAAGTATTTTCTGCTCTTTTACAACACTAACGTTTCCACATGTGCAGTATCGCAGTGCTTACAATGTTGAATCTTCTTACATGAGCCCATGTATGCATACTGACTAAACAAACAGACTCATATGGCCCCTAAATTAGAGCTTTGGAGACGCCTGACCCAGTTAGACCTTCTAACGCCTCTTTTTTATTTTATCACACAATTCCCATTTGAATTTTCTTCCGGCAATCAAACCTATATCTATTTTATTGACTAAGTGAGTTGGTGTGAAGCTCAATATGCTGCAATGGTTGTAATGTGTGATATATTATTTGCATGTGCATGCACGATATGAAATGCCAGAGTAGCAGATGGAGTGAACAGGTGGTATGTAATGTGTGTGGGTTAGTACCCAGTTCTCTTTCTTTTGCATGGGTCAGCATGTTATGGTGGGTGAGTGGGTGGGCTTTCTATAAGGGTGGCTGACAAATGCTAAAAGGCTTCCTGAGACGGCTAAACGGAAAGTTCTCTGCCCTTTGTATGACTCTGACTCCCAAAAACTCTTCAGAAATGACTAGCATTTCACTTCTGAACAGTGAAAGTTAGGAACTGAGAAAAGAAAGGAGTAATAAATAGATAAACAAGTTATCAGATATTTTAAAGCCTTTTGTGCTGTCATCCATTCTTTGCTTACTTTTTATAATTCTTTTAGAATTATTTGGATTGCTGTAGTGCTTAAAAACAAAACCCATGTGCATTGCTTTCTGCCATCCCCCCCCCCAAAAACACCCACAAACACACGTCCTAGTTGTACATGCCAACCTTAGTCAAAAATATATGAGAAACATAGGATATAGAGAAATGGAAAGAGCGATTTAACAAGTTTGTAAATACATTCATGCCCACTTTTGGCACGTCCGTGCTTCACGTTTTGTATAGTAATTCAGAGTCAGGCTTTTATATATAGCGACATGTCCAAAGAATCAACTCGCAAGCTAAAAAAAAAAAAAAAAAACAAGAAAGAGAGGAATGAAGGACAGATGAACATACAATACCCCCTCCTTAAACTGTGAAAATTCCCACAGGGAGTCTGAGAAGCAGGTTGCACTCACTGGGGTTCAGGGGTCAATGAGCATGGAGATGGGATTGGGAAGAGGCTTCGTGTGATTGACAGCCCGACAGTAGAAACTTTGGGCTCCTCTGACCCTAGAAAACTTGTAAAAAGAGGGAAATGTGTCAACCCATAAAGAGTGGGGAGGGGGAAAACATCAAAGATTTCTAAATTTAGACCTGTCATCTACCAGTATACATTAACTATGTGAAGCCTGACAAATAAAATAACAGAATCCTTTAGTCAAAATCTAAAAAACAAAAAAAAATTTTTTTTGGCTTTTATGGCTCATACATTATGAAAATATGGAGCTCATACTCAAGGAGATAAAAAGCACCTTAATTGCAGTCAGAGGCCAAAACCAAGCAAAAATATTCAATTTGTTGCAGTTGCTAATATATATAATATAATATAATATATACATAATATATTAAAAAAAATCTGATAACTAATTTAAAAAATCAAGATCTTTATAACAATATAGCGGACTACTAGTTTAATGATAAAAGCCCTGTAGTTTTATTATGGGGCAAAACATGGAATGCAATAAAATACAATGATAAAAAATTCTCAAAAGTCTGATGTACTATATTTTAATCAAATTTTTTTAAAAATAAATTGCATCAGTCCAGTAAGTGCTCTTGTTGAAATATTGCTAACAAAATAACAGTTATCCATATGTTTACTTTATAAAAATCATTAAAGATTTTTCAGCAAAAAGACACGTCAACCACAACCTGAAGTAAAACATTTTTAGGATTATACTAAAACGATCGATCAAAATACAGAAAGCACATAGTAGACTGTGTACAACAAGTGTTGTCTTCAGTAAAGTTGTGATCAAGGCTTTGGTGTATCAAATACACTAGGCTTTATAGGGTTAAAATCTGTTTGATGAGGGTCCTGCGTGTCTTGCACATGGCCTGGATTTCGCACAACACCCTGCAGCCTAATTGCATAATTTAGGTGCTATGCTTTAGCCCTAGGCAGTGGATACTTTGTAGTGCTCTTCTCCGGGCTAAACTGCAGTGGGGTGATTTGGAGTGGGGGGTGGGCTACAGTGATTTAGGGAAGTGAATTCAGAATTTAGATAGATAATGGCTAGCTGGGTTTGAATAAGGGGGAAACAGGGAGGGGTAAAAGGGCCTATCTTTTGCTGGAAGGTGGCCATGTCAAGCCTCTCTTCAAACACATGACATCTCCTTCGGTTATCGTCAGCTGAACTGATTAAAGCCTATGAGACCAGTCACATCTCCTCTTTAGCTACAATGTATCACACATGCTCATACAGTCCAAATTTTAAACTGTTACTTTTATGCTTGTTGCATTTAAAGGCACAGGAGTATCCTGAAGTCACTGAGGTAGGCTCTTTTGACTTACACCACTAAGAACACCTTAGCAACAGCTTCACAATCATCCTAACATTGTTGTGGTGACTGTTGCATAGAGAAGCGATAGCACTAGTTTTAATTCTAGTGACACAGTAACGAGGTTTGCATCATATTAAAATGCTAGTGGTTTAAACTTTGCCCTAGAATGTTCAGAAAAATGTCCTTCCTAAGTATTTCTTTCTTGAATCTTCTGAGTTTCTCATACTCTGCTCCTACAACGTTTCTATCTATAGTCTGGTGTTATAATTGCCATGCAGCCTCTTTAGCCTATAATTTAACTTGTAGCTGCACTCCTCATCAAGAGCATATATGCACTATACAAACATGTTATTTATATAAACATGTTCTAAAATGTATTTTTATTTGGTGATAGTAAAGTATTCCTTCATTCACAAATTTGTAATTCATATTATACTCGATTTTATTTAGCATTATTACTCATATAATTAAAATACTAATTATTACTAATTCATATCTTATTTAAAAACAGTCAATGCTGTGGCTTAAAAAGAGACTTCTCCAAATGTCTTCTCATATATGGAAATATATCATATATAACTCTTTAGTCATATCTACTTTTAATAGATGCATCATTATGTCATGGCATATGGTTAAATACACTTATAAGTGTTTATTTTAGCAGCATGTTTTGAGAGGGAACAACAGAGAGTAGGAGCCTGATGCCAGTTTTGTTGCTGGCAGGGTGAGGGGTGTAATTCACATCTTTGGGTTTCACGGAGAGAGGCCAGGAAAAGCTCAAATCTTTGTCCCGCCCCTTCTCCCTTCCCCCTCTTAGATTTGGAGCGAGGCTCCTGCATGAAGTGTATTTATAAGTGCATAAGTGCGTGTGTGCCGTTGACTAGACTGTAGAGGAGGCTTCACATATCCCCTGCGTGATATTTTTCAAATGCTTCAACACATTCTTATTCCCGTCATTAAATAAGTTGCCTCGATACTCCCTCCACGCTGGCCGGGTGTGAAGTGGACACGCCGGGGACGGACGTCTTTTCATTTGCATGCGTTTCGTCCACACCCCTTAACGAGATAACGACAGGACCAAGCCTGCAGCCTTGCCGTCAGAGGGAGAAAGTGACACGGCTCGCCGTGTGTGTGCAGAGAACCGAGGATACACTGAGGATTTATTTTGTACGTCTTGCGCGAGAAACGTAACCTTCCTCGTGCCATCCATTACGTTGAAACTATCAGCGCGCGGATTGAAAGACTCGGATTTGGATTTAAACGTCGATGATACCAGCCCTGACAATCATGTATGTAGTTTAATCTTACTAACGACGTTTTTGTGATGTTTATGGACATGTAACGAGTACATTGGGCGCTTATTTAAGCCTCACATTTACTTAAAAAATTATCAAACGGAAATATACAATAGGTAGGAAAGTATAATGCCAACACCAAACAGTCTGTGCCAATGTATTTTGAGCTAGCTGGTAAAACCGAGTGCATGCCTTGTAATCTGTGACTGTTTGTAGGTTTCAGTTATTTTGCAAATGAATGTGCAGACAGTGTGATAGACATTCTCATAACATGGCATGGAGGAGACTGGGAGTGAGCTCTGATGACAAAGAAAGCTTTGTTTGGCATATGTGTGTAAAAGATGTAACCTCGGATATTATTAGTCAGGAATTACATAGCGGAAAAGACACCGTCGGCCACTTAGTGTTATTGCTTTGAAGGCTTTCCTTTCTCTCTACACGTCCTTGCTTCAGCCTCTCAGTTGAGAAGAGAATATCCCGTGAAGCTAATCCTGCACAACCTAATCCCTCTGATTTTTTTTTCTTCATATGCAAGGGAATGCTGGCTCTAATAACCCACTTTTGTTTCTTTGGAGTACATGTTTCTATTTCCCGGTTTAATAGGTTGATTGATGCATGTAAACAACTTTTGAGCAATGCACACTGCCTCATTTAGTTTGTTGTGGAATGGGAGAGGTGCACCATGATGTGTGCTGTCAGTTCTTCACATGGGAGGGGGAGAACATAGAAGCCCAACTGGGATCATTTTAGATGGCCTAAAACAGTGGTACCCTTTTGTCGCTTTATGTTTATGATTATATTCAAGTGTTTATGTATGTTACAATATTCCCTCTTGTACTTATGCTTTGTTAAACAGAATTAACTTTGCTAAATGCTCAGGTTAAGTTACTTTTTGGATTACAATTAAATGTGATCTAAAGCAAGCCTCAAGATAGTTTCTCATACTAGGCCTATAATGTTGATGCTTAGCACTTTTAGCATTTCAAATGACTAATTGTATTTTATTATTTTATATTTTATGAATGCATACTGGGCATTTATCAGATCTTGTCCATAGCATGAAAATAATTATGGCATATCAGTATTGGGCAAAATCCTAATATATGTGAATCCATAATTTTAAGTCATCAGTGGCCCAATTTTAAGTTTAGCTCCCTAAATGGACCCTGGTTTATCAAACCTATTGTCCCCTGTCCTCTCCACATGAGACGGAAAACAGAAGAGCCAAAGTGTCCTCATTCCTTTGACGTGGCTATGTCTTGACTTCCAGTTCTTTGTGTGCTATTTATGAACTTGCACGTGAAATTTGCTGTGAATCTTGTGACTCTCCTAACTGTGAGGCTGTGTTGCTATACCCGCAGCCGTACTTTCTGTGAACAGTGTGGGAACACTTCTTTAGGAAAACTCAGAGCCTTGTGGGCAGCACGACGGGCCACACAATCCTGTCCATTGTGCAGACCTGGATGGACATGAAGGGGCCTAATTTAGCTTATGATCTGATCAAGCAGTGCGAGGAAAGTGATAAGTAAAAGTGTGCGTTCTAGGTCGGACTGTCATGGTTGACAGCTTCATGGTTTTTAACAGTCTGTAAATCAAAGTTAATGTGACATTTAGAGATGTTTAGTGCATATTTTCTATCTAATATTTTCTTTATTTGCTTAGATGGTGCATTTATCCATTGCTTTCATAATCGTCTTTTTTAGCTACATCATATTTGGTTATCCAAACAGTGTGCCAGATGTTTACTGTTGTTCCAAGTCTTGTTTAAGTAACATATTTACATTCAGCCAAACAGAGTTCTCTCTTTACTAAGAGAGAAAGGCAATGAACATGTAGTTTTTCCTTCCACATTCTCTCTGTAACTGCTTATTTTCTATTTCATTCTCTTTCCTCACAAAGACATGCACGTCCTCCTCCCAGAGGAAAGACAGTCTGCCCGGACTGACCAATCTTAAAATAGGCACGCCTTGAGGAAGGAACAGTTGACTGTTTACTGGTTTGAGAAGAAAAAAAAAAACTACAGTAACGTTCATGCTTTTGGCTTGAAATGATATCTGTGTTACCTTACTTGCTCTTCAAGATTTGGCAGCACATTATTGGGTGTTTATTTACAATTTTGATTTGCGGGATACTATTTCTTAGAAATGGATGTTAGCTGCCAGCATCTCTTTAGCCTTTTATCTTCTACAGTGCTTTCTCTTCCTCTTCTGGAAAGCAGATCGGCCAGACAACCACTAGTTTCAGAGCCTGAGGAAGCCAGCGCATCGTGAAATGAGTGTCTGGATCTGTGTGGGAGGTTACAAATTATTCCTCCAGTCTTTTGCACATGGATGTGTGCTCTTCACTGGTATTGTTGCAGCTGCCTGAAGGCTGGATGCTTCTTTTGCAAAAACACACTTTTTCCATTGTTCTTCCTAACCAGCTAATCTGGCAGTGGTTAGTTTGTGTATTTAAGCACGTAAATATATCATTATTTGTTTTACTTCAGAAAAGTTGTAAATAAAACATAACTATCGGTAACTAACTAACTAACTATAGTGTGTTTTACAAGAAAAACACATGTGTTTCATGTGCAAAAATTAATGTTCAATTCATTGAGTTACTTACTTGCCTTCCTTTTTTGTAATTTTTTTTTTATTGCAATTATTATATGAAATTCAAATTGTTTCACAAACAAAAAATTTTTTTCAGTGTAATAATGCACACTGTCCTACTTGTTTAGACACACATCACATCACATCACACAAGTCCTCCTATAGTTTGTATGGCTTGTTTTTAGTGATGATTTATTTGTTTGATTGCCGTGTGTGCCTCCACAGTGGGTGGTGTTCATTTTTAAATGCCACTGTTTCTCCGACTTACCTCTGTTAAGTGCAGCGACCCAGTCCACACAAAATGTTGTTGAAAGAAAAACATTTAGGAGCCTATATATATATATATATATATATATATATATATATATATATATATCATTCACTTTAGGAGGACTTTATGAACCCCCAGGAGATATTTGGGACACTTTTTATGATGTGTGAATGCATTTATTGCCATTATAAAGCTTAGAAGAGCCAGGAATTTTTTTTTATATAACTCAGATTGTACTGATGCGATCAGTGTTTTAGTCAAGTCCCCAACTGTCGAGTCCGAGTCGAGTCTCGAGTCTCAGTGTTCGAGTCCAAGTCCAAGTCCGAGTCACCAAAGAAGAGTCCGAGTTGAGTCCAAGTCGAGTCCCCATTACCAGAGTTCGAGTCCGAGTCGAGTCTCGAGTCCCGTATTGGAAAAATTTGTTAATTTTTTTGAGGAAACGATAGCAACCAACTGAGTTGGTAGGCATTGGAGTACATTATATGAAGAAAACATGAAATGGTTTCCTTAAAAAACATAATTTAAGAAAAAACGCCATCGATGTCCAGGATGGCATGTGGCGGAGTAGCCTAAATGATTAGGACATTTTCATTTTTTGTGTGATCTAATCCTTTAACATTGTATTACAGAAATACACTCGGTGAAAAAAGAAACGTGTATTTTAAAGATACTTAAAACATAAAAATCAATACGATATGAGGGGAGAGAGAGAGAGAGAGAGCACGTTTATGTGTGAGTGACCGATTGATTGAGTGCGTTTGTATGTGTTCAAGTGAATGTGAGTGTGTGACGGCACACAACTGGTCAGAAAGCAACGTGTAACGATAAGGGCCGTTCACAAATCCCGTCTTTTGCGGCCTCAAGTTCGTTATTTACAATGTAGGTGCGCGGTATGTGCGCTCATTATGGAAGCGTATGCGCGCTCATAATGGAAGCGATGGGCCCGTTTTTTCCAGGCGCGTCCGTACTCTCAACTTTTCAGAATGCGCAAGCGCACCGCGATTCATGTGACAAGAACTAATCAATCAGCTTCATCCTTTCCCGCAAGTGCCTGAGCGCTTTGGAGAAAAAGTAAGTGAAAGTAAAGTGAGTGACGTCGGTGAGTGTGTTGTCAAGCAAAGAGAGCGAGCGGTAGCAGTGTCTGTGAGGGAAAATAATAGATCCCGGCCGGTCTTGGGCACGAAACAGGAAAAGTGTAACACCTTATATATTTTTATAACATTTTTAGTCAAGACAACGTGATGAATGCTCAAGTACGATTTTATATATCCTCGAGTCCGAGTACGAGTCATCAGTCCGCGAGGCCAAGTCGAGTCACGAGTCCAGAGAATGGAGTGTCGAGTCGGACTCGAGTCCAAAGAATAGTGACTCGAGTCGGACTCGAGTACTCCATCACTGGATCCGATAGAAGAAAGTTATATACACCTAGAATGGTTTGAGGTTGAGTAAATCATGGGGTACTTAAAATTTTTGGGTGAAGTAGCCCTTTAATTTAAGTGTCATATTCTTGCTAATTGGACATCACAGGTCACACTGTTTGCTGTTGCATCCAGAAAATCTTCTCCGGTACTTTAACAAACGCGAAACTGATAAAAGTTTTCCTGACTGTCCCCAATAGAGTTCTTTTTTGTAACATTTATGATCAGTGGTGTCATTGGGTGTGTTCACATCTCTAGTTAGGTTCATTTGGTCCGAACCAAGGGCAAACAATTATACATTGTAGCATTTTTCAGCTTTTTTGGTTCCTTTTCACACCACACTGATTGCTTTGTCCGAACCAGTTGAAATGAACCAAAATGCAGTCACATGACAACATCCACATCACTCATTGGCCATGACTCACCACAAACGAACCGGTCCAGAGTTCGTTTGGGCCACATTTGGTGCGCACCCGAGTGCGATTGCTGCTTTCACACCTGACCAAACGAACCGCACCAAAGGGGGAAATGAACTCTGGTACGATTCAACTGAGGCAGGTGTGAAAGCACCCATTTGTCTGGAGAACTGACTTTCGGTAGTCCATTTGAATTTAATAAGTACTGTAATCCAGTTTGTGCTTCTTTTTTTTTTTTGTAGACAGCCCAGAGCTTGGCTTCTGGCTGTTTGACTGCGGGAAACTCCAGCATAGTTGTGTCAGTCCTATCTCTTAGATAAACAGGAAGCTGCTAAAACTACAGAGCTGTGCAATGCGGACAGTGATTTCTATGAAGTATGACAGCATTGAGAAAGCCTAGCACTGCAGTTAACCAGATGCACATTAACCATCATGTGATTGGAAACAAAGTGCTGTCAACACTCAATGTAGCTGAAAAAGATATTTATAAATTGTTCAGAGTGTGATATCATTTTGATTTTAGGAACCATAATGCACTGAAGAGTTGATATATAGGCTATCATGTGCATAACTGTGCAGCGTCGTGCAGTTACCACACAGCACTGTAATCTTCAAGCCAAGAGAGATTTTTCAGGATGGTTTATTCATTAAATAAAGCAGCAACCGTTCTTAGCCCGACTCTCTTCTCCCTTACTACCCATAATAATAAGAGTCTGTTTTCTGACCGAGTATGGAAATTAATTCCTTAAAGATGGTGGGGGCGTTTATGATGATATCATTTTGAAGATGGTTTCATTCTGCACTGCAAACTTCAGCAGCTCACAATATTATAATTAGGGTTTACACAACTCTTCACTAGGTACGTTAACATGGACACTCTTTGATTTGTCATTTTTTAAATTACTTCTGATTGATAAATCCGAATGTAGTGTTTACGTGAATGCTAAATAAAGTGATCGGGTTGATGTACTGTTCCTGTGGTCTTCCCAATTTTATATTTATTTATTTATTTATTTATTTTTAAACATTTTAGCAAATACACTACGATTCAAATTTGGGGGTCTGTACAATTTTATCTTATACTAAAGTTCTCTTCTACTCACCAAGGCTGCATTTATTTGTTTGAAACTGCAGTAAAAACGGTAATGTTGTAAAATACTACTACAATTTGAAATATTCTATTTTGAATTCTAAATGGAATTCATTCCAGTTAGGGCTGGGCGATATATCTAAGATATGATCATGCGCACCGAGTCAGTAAATCCAGTTCAGTGACCGCTAAATCGCCATCACCTGCTTTTAAATGGAGCGGCATTTAAAAGACCGAGCCGTAGACCACTGACAAGCTACGCAATATCGCATTCATTATCCAAGATGAATCGCCTTCGATAATAAACGCGATATTGCGTAGCTTGTCAGTGGTCTACGACTCTGTCTATTAAATGCCAATCCATTTAAAAGCAGGTGATGGCGATTTAGGGGTTATATCATTAGATATATCGCACAGCCCTAATTCCAGTGATGGCAAAGTAGCCATTACACATGCCATTACATCATGTCACATGATGCTTCAGAAATCATTGTAATATGTTGGTGCTCAAGAAACATTTCTTATTATTGTAATTGTTGAAAACGGTTGTGGCTGCTTGATATTTTTGTGGAAATTGTGTTCATTTTAGGATTCTTTGATAAATAGAAAGTTAACTATGAATTAAAGTAACATTATAACTGTCTTTTTACTTTCACTTTTGATTTATGTAATGCATCATTGCAGAACAAAAAATAAATAATTAAATCTAACCTCTCCCAAACCTTTGAATGGTAGTGTATGTAATTATAAGTATTGTGATGTGGTGCACATTCTTTTTTGTTCATTTAGTGAAAAACACAAATTACTATGATGTTTCCTCTGATGAAAAAAGCCATATTAGAGGAAACACATGAATATTGAGATACACTGAATATTGTTTTTGAAGCTATATATTTGTAGCTAAAATAAATATCTCAGTAAAAATGTCATATATGCTGAAGACAATTAGTTTTATTTGCTGGAGTACTTCCTGATTCCAAGAAAAATAGTTTTCAGTTCTAGTTCTCGTTTCCTAAAGATAAAGGACTTGAATTAGCCACCTGTTATTTTTGGCTTCCCTTAAACACTCATCAAATTGGAGTAAACATCTGAAAGTGTGCGGATGTTTCACAGTATGATGATGCCATTCATGTGGGATCCGCTGTGTACAGTAATCCTGACACTCTGAATATGACCTAGCATGACAAAGTGTTTAAATTGACTGTCATTAGAGGGTTGCCATGGCATTGTGTCATTGAACAAAATCCATGCATCCTGGCTCTGTGATTTTAAAATGTATAGTGGAGCTGTATTTGAACTAGTGTACGGTGTAATTCTTAGGTAGGCTGTGTATTATAGTACACTGTGCATTTCTGGACTGGCGTGTATCATTATGCAGTGAGAGAGAGGACTGTTATTACGGAGTCAGTGCTGGAGAGACGAAGCATCTGGATGGGTGACTCACTCTCTCCCTAGTGTGTGTTCACACGCACAGGACTCATGAAGGGTGATGCAGGACACCTGAAAGATTTCAAGAATAACTTTTATGCGCTCACTCAAGACATAAACATTTCACAGTGGTGCAGCTGAATGTGCTGTGAAAAGCCATTTGCAATTTAGAATTGGTCATCTGGGGTGGAGGAATCTGAGGAATGGAGAAGTGTACTTATTTATTTATTTATTTATTTATTTATTAACAAATGTGTGTGTGAAATAAATAATTGTAAATATTTTCTTTTAGATTTATCTTTAAATATTTTAGAATTAAAAATCTAAATTGATTTTATATTTTGAAACAGTTGAAAATAAATACAATTTTATTTTATTTCATTTATAAATAAGCTATATCAATGAAATTTTATATTATAAAATAATAATTTGTTAATTTTTTGTATAAAATACATTTAAAATTAAATAATGTTACATACATTATATATTATTAATAATTAGTAATAAATTGTTTTTATTACGGTTTTTTGTTGGTATTTATAGTTAGGGATGCAAGTGAAATTATTTGGCCGGAGATCGCAAACAAATATATTTTGGCTATAGTTTGGCTGAATAAGCAAAAAGGCAGAATAATATCTACCAACAATGATAACGTGATCAACCAGGGGCACGCACCAATGCAGCAAGCATTTTGGCAGTGTTAAAGTATTTAAAACTATCAGAGAAACACACAGAAATAATTACAGGCACGGACAGCGAGAGACTGTTTAGTGCTGCATCACATGTCTCCGATGAGAAGACAAGGTGGCTGATGTGGTGGTTAGGTTACTGTATGATGATTGAAATCACGAAATAACCTCAACCATTAGTAAATAAACTTCAGAATGTTGTTTTCTAATGCACATGCGAATTGCATGTATTCTGACAGCAATCGCGGTCCCAGGGTTCAAAGTTCAAAGCTTGAAGAGAAAAAATGGGCTGAACTTGTTACTTGTCAGTTGCTCAGTAACATTTTTGTGATATATATAATTTTTTTTTTTTTTTTCAAGGCATGTGACAATGTGATACATGTGACAAACATCTTCCCAAAATTTTTATGAGAATCATTTATAAATCTGCACGCTGTTGTCAACAAAAACATGCCCTGAGATCTTCCTGTGGGTTTCTGCCAAAATAAAAGCAGAGAAAAGACAAGAACTCCATCAACATTCATAAATAAATAAATAAAAGTATTATAATTTTACTGTCGTCCTGTAAAATAAAATACAGTAATAATGATAATAATAATTACCCTACAACAGCTCTATTAATACATTTATTATAACATTCATACATAGTGTTCACATTGGGATCTGTAATATATTCTAATGTTTCAAAAGTCGCTCTTCTGCTCCGCAAAGCTGCCTTTATTTGTACAGTAGAAAAATACATGCCTGATTACTTGAAGTCTCAAATATGGCCAAAAAATATAATTTTACTAACTTATTAATTTTAAGTTAAGCTTGTTGGTGTAAAGTCTGCTAGAATTTTTAAACAAGTGTTCAGTGTTAAGTAAATATTTTTTAATTGTTGTTTAGTAATTGATTTTTTTTTTATTATATCAAAGCCACACTGATATCTACGTATCAGCATCAGCCATTGAAAACCCATATCAGTTGACCACTAGTCCCCATGACAATGAGGTCATCGTAGGAGTTTCAATATACTAAGAACATTATTTTGTTTACACCACCTGGTGTGGTTGTTGACGAGGTCTGTGCTAGTGGATTGGACCATGGTGCATTTGGAATATCCACAGCAGATACGTTTCTAAGATTATCACCACCCATGTGTGAGTAGTTCTGTTTTCCAGTTTGTCACAGTTTGTCACAGTTTGTCACAGTTTGTCACAGTTTGTCACAGGTGATCCTCTTCACTGTCACTAGTTCAGAATGATACCGTGTGTTGTGACTGATCACTAACAGTTTGCCAGGCTGTTCTTTAATCAGATTAGACCATCCAGTCTCGGAGACAGCTGTATGGTCTGCTACAAACACAGTACAAACCTAATGCTCTACACACATGACTCTTTGAGCCTGTGACTGTCTTTACCCTAAAGCCGACTTCAGACTAGGGCTGCACGTTATTGGAAAAAAATTACATTGCGATATTTTATTTTTCTGTGATATATATTGCGATATGAAATCTACTTACATTTTTCCTTACAAACAAAAATGGGTTAAGCACACTTACATTCTCATTTAAAATGATTTAAACATCGACACCATCATGTCAATTGATTATTATTCGCGAGGGAGAGAGAGCAATACAGCGCTCGTGTTGTTTGAAGACGTTGAGGGTGCGGCCGGGGCATGCTCCATCTCTCTCTCTCTCTCTCACTTTCTCTCTCTCTCTCTCTCTCTCTCTCTCTCTCTCTCTCTCTCTCTCTCTCTCTCTCTCTCTCTCTCTCTCGCGCGCTCGCTTTCTCTCTGGCCCATACAGTTAATGAATAACGGATCAACTACGACAGCCTACATCGCACATCCTGCGATGTGACTATCGTGAATTCATACATCGCGATTTCGATGCTTAAACGACAGATCGTGCAGCCCTACTGCAGACTGCACGATTTTAGCCCAGTTTTTGGCTTGCCGACAGGTTTTGAGAAAGCATCGACAAATGCTCGAAATCACAGGCATATCAGTGCTTGTTCACGCGAGTTACAATCACGCAGTCTGAATGAGCAAAGATGCGATCTGAGAGAATCGCCAGCGCCCATGAGATACTTGGCATGCTAAATATCTGGACCTGTCGGCGATTTTAAAGTCATGGTGTGTGAAAAGTCTTCTGACTGAAAACTACATCGGCGATGACCGATAGCCAATGAAAGAGCAAGATACAGAGCAGCGGGGACTTCAGGGAGGAGTTATAGACCACAATATCAGCAAGCATGGCTTCTTTTTCTTGTTTTTCCCTGCAAATCAATGCACAGGCAATTCGTATTGCAAGCTTCTTGCGGTCTACCATTTTTAATAATAATCCCAGTCTCACGTGAGAACTCCGGTCTTGCACGCGTGATATCGCATTGTTTTCTTGTCACATCTCGCGCATGTTTGATTGTGTAATGTAGTTTGCGTGCCAGACAGAGTTGACGGCGATTCTTCCTATTGTAAAGTCATGCAGTGTGAACACAGCAGCGACTGAATGCTGGCCAAGATAGTCATGCAATGTGAAAAGAACAGTGACGACTACTTTGAAAATCGTGCAGTCTGAACTCGGCTTAAAGACTTGTGACTGCTTGAGTGTCTGTGAATAGCTTGCCGCCAGTTGATGTATTTTTATCAAAGGCCACAAACAAAACTTCCTCAAGCCCACACAAGTGCTGACAAAAATTCCATGCACTTATCAGGTTTGGCTGTCAGTATATTTGTCATCATAAACAGGTGCATCTCAATAAATTCGAATGTCGTGGAAATATTCATTTATTTCAGTAATTCAACTCAAATTGTAAAACTCGTGTATCAGGTGTTTTGAGTTGATCAGCTGATTGGCATGTCATCATATTCTAATTTGTTGAGATCATGAATTGGTGGGTTTTTGTTAAATGCGAGCCAAAATCATCACAATTAAAAGAACCCAAGAGTTAAACTACTTCATTCTGTGTGCATTGCATTTTTTTAATTCACAAGTATCATAATTTTAATTACTGAAATAAATTAACTTTTCTACGACATTCTAATTTGAGATGCACCTGTATATATTTATCATCATTTAGTCATCCTAATATTGTTTTAAACCTGTTTGACTTCCTTCTGTAGAGCACAGAAGATATTTTTGAAGAATGTTTAAGCTGATTTTGACTGTACGGTTAAAGTCAACGAGGTCCAATGTTGTTTTGGACCCCATTGACATTCATTGTATGTATAAAAACAGACATTAGGCTAATATTTTTAAGAATATTCTGAATCCGTATTTTGTATCCTGGGTCAAGTGTTCTTCCTGTAAAGAAAAGGAACAGCTCATGGTTCAGTCTGAGACTAATGAGTGATTTATTGTAGCCTCAGTTAGCTTCAGGCTTGACACGTCAGACACGTCAAACCGAAGTTTACAGCGAACTCCATCTCTGCATGTGCTGTGAATTTCATTTGTGGGTTTGTGAATGCAACGGTACACATTTGCATAATTTCTAACATTTTTGTGGTCAGATGTCAATAGCTATTAATAAAAATTAACTATTACTAAAAAGAGGGTAATGCTTTCTTGCATGTCATGTGACCATTAATCAATATCCATGAATCGTGGACATGTGGATGTGTTGGTAGAAAATGAGGGTTGCAAATGGGTGGAACATTTTCGGTACATTTTTTATAAACTTTCCAAAAATCCCTGGAATATACAAACAAATTCTGGAAAGTAAAAAAATAAAATAAAATGTATTATTTATTTTGAAAATCTACTGGAAATTTTCCATCTTTTTGCAACCCTAGTAGAAATTCTAACTTAAAATTATGGGGCATACTTCAAATATTTATTTTTTTACTTCTAAGGGATTCAACTGACAAAAAGTTTAGGAACACTTAGACATTTTGTTTCAGCAGATATCTAATTTTTAATGACATAAAACATGAACCAGTATTGTTGCTACACAGACCCTAATATGGTAGGAAAAAGACACACACAGCTTCACATGAGTTGGTGTGTCTGCATGCATAATAATCCTGCTTGATGTTCTCCCAGTGTGCTGCCAGAACCTCAAGAAAGGTCACACTGGCTAAAGATCTTAGAGTCCTGCTAGACTCCTGACGATGGGAAATACGTGTGTGTGTTCAGGAAACTTCACATTCCTGCTAGTCTGTAAGAAACTGAATCCAGTGACAGCCAAACTGCATTGTGTGATAGTGTTGTATTAGAGATATTCTGGTAGGAATTGCTATTAAAACAATGTTTGTATTTCAGCTATTAATAGAAGGCCACTGCGATTTCATGTTCTGATTGAGATGGGCTTGAGATTTAGTTGGGAGTGTTTGTCTGGATGTAGGTGTTAGTTGTGCTCTGGTTGCGTGCACAATAAAACACATTAATAAAATCACAAAGTACATCTGTGTAGCGTATGAACAAGGATTTAAAGTGACATATACCGTATTTTTCGGACTTTAAGTCGCACCTGAGTATAAGTCGCATCAGTCCAAATATACGTCATGATGAGGAAAAACATATATAAGTATCACTGGACTATAAGTCGCATTTATTTAGAACCAAGAACCAAGAGAAAACATTACCGTCTACAGTCGCGAGAGCTCTGGCTGCTGGAGACGGTAATGTTTTCTCTTGGTTCATTTCTCTCGGTTCATGTCAAATTCAATTTGATAAATAAGTCGCACCTGACTATAAGTCGCAGGACCAGCCAAACTATGAAAAAAAAGTGTGACTTATAGTCCCCAAAATACGGTACATGTTAATGATAGAAAAGTTCACACCGAACAATAATCCTCCTCCTTCATGTGAAGTGATGGGACTTTAGACCTGACCAGACCACAAATGCAGAGCACTGCTGCCTCTCTGAAGGGCTTAAACAAACAGGAAGTGAAGGTTTTCATGTCTGATCCTCTTTCCCTCTTCAGTGGGATTCTCAGAACCCTTGGCTTTTAGCATGATTCATTGATTTGTTTATAAAATGAAACTGGGAACCCCCCATCACCAAATTTTTTTTTGTTCTACAGCCACACTCGCTCATATAGGTCATAATCTATTTTAAACCATGATATATTTGTAGAAGATCAGATACTTGAAGACATTATGCTCTTAATGGGAGTGAGAGGACAGGACAGAAATGTTAAGTTAGCCATTAATAATGTCTCAGGTCTTTAAATAGTTAATAAGGTGTTTTCTTTGCTGAGATCAGTGAATGCTTTGCAGAGCCACATATTTTTTATTTTTAAATAATTCCAAAAGATTTTGGATGGAATGCTGCAGGTGCAAGTATTGCATGTTTTTGGAATTATGTTCACAAGCAGACATGAGGTCTGCGGAACTAAAACACTAAAATGAGTCTGGGTTGTTGAAAGGACATGTCACTGCATTTAAAAAAAAACTCCAGTAACCAGGATTATTTCCATTTTTGTTACAGACTGTGAGGGCATTTTCAAGTCTTTTTTTTTTTTTTTTTTTTACAACACTGTGTAATATATGGACTGATTGTACTTCTAGAGTGACCCATAAGCCACTTAATGTCTATGGGGATTAGACCGAAAGTCTTGGATTCATGAGGGTCCAGGAACTAATGGACGAGCTGCAGGATGTTTCATAAACCTCTTATCAGAGAAATCAGACACAGCTCAATACTTTCATAAATTGTAAGGAGATCACACGAGTGTGGAGATGGTGTATTTAAGATGTGTGATGATAGCATGCCGGGGCTTGCTGAAGAATTCTTGCTTCTGAGGAATTGATTTGATTGGTGTCAGTACCAGCATGATGCAGCTATGTGGGAGAAGTATTATCCATAACGTGGGAAATTTAAGATAGCTTTGCTTCTGAGGAAAACAAGGAAGTGTGACTACATTGTTAAAAAATATTATTTTAAAGTACGTTTTTAAAAAAAGTACCATTTCACTCTTTCTACTTCACATTGTAGTTCACCCAAAAAAGAAAATTTGTTGTTAATTTACTCCCCTTCATGCCATTCAAGATGTAGGTGACTGTTTTTTCTTCAGTAGACCATTAAAGAAGATTTTTAGCTGAAACTGTGGTCCTTGGAGGTTCATAAAATACTAGTAAGCGGCTACTGGCACTTGAGTCAAATACAGAAAATACAAAATGAATACCCGTGGCTATTGAACATTATTTACAACATTATTTCACGTTTAATGAAAAGAACATTTTCTTCTCAGAATTTGAAAGGGAATGTTTTTTGCATTCGTGCAAACTTTAAAAAGTTTTATTGTGTGTCAGGCAGTGGTGGCATGGATTTTTTTTAGCATGCGGATGTAAAGCCATCAGCAGAGAAGTCAGCAATAGCGATAACGGTCTTGCTCGGATTGCAGAGTCAGTAGAATAATAGCACGCCTCCACTGTAAGCCACAACAGCTCCTCAAATGGCCAATAAAGCATTCTATTTATCCTCTCATCCTCTTTCTCTTGTTGTTATCAGTCTGAAGGCAGGCACTGGAGGAAATGAAGGTCTTATCGGCTGACCATTATTCTGTTGCTGTAGAAAGAGAGATTGTAAGGAAATGGCGGTCAGACCAAGAGGGACGTGATGTCGAATCAATATCTGAATTTTGGGAGTATTTTGACTTTGGTTATTGTCTAGATAAAAGAGATCAGACCAATCATAACTGGTTTTTATTGTCTTTGAGGATCCTGAAACTGAAACTCACTAGTCAGAGTTTTGTGTAGTGCCATATTGCACCTTTGTGTATTTGTGTATTTGGTCCAGATGTCTATCATTATCGTAGGATCATCATAAGCACCTTTTGGACATGACTTTGTAGCCTCTACATCTGGCATTACTTTATGGTGGTGAGGTACTTGCTATAAATCTGTTTCTATTTCCCCCTTAAACTCTACTCTTGCTGAATGTATAGGCATGCTTGACATTTAAGAAGGAAAATAACTTCTTACTAATAAATCAAATGATTGCATTTAATCTAGTTTTTGATCTTTTTTTTTTTTTTTTTAGCTGAACTTAGAAACTGCTATATATGATGTGATGGATCATGTATTTTATTTGTTTTCAGTACTGACAAAATAGTTAAATTATTGATTCAGATAGAAATGTCAGAATTATGTCGATGATTCTTTTGTTTTCTTTGGTCTCACCCGAGGATATGGCTTTTTTGACTGCTAGGCATTTAGAAATAAAAAAGGTTGAAATTGAAATTGCTCTTAAATTCAAAAATCAAACACTGATGTGGATAACAGAATAATTATATCTGAATAAATTTTCCGTATCACAAATTATGAAGCTCTGAAAAAGGGCAGTTTTATGAAAAGTTATAAAGCAAGTGTTAACTCTTGACCTTGTGTTGTCTTTTTGAAATATGATCTGTTCTTTGTGGTTGAATTTGCATGTTCCCAGCATACAGTTAATGGTAGATCCTGAAATGATCAGAGCCGAGTCGCACTGTGCCTGATCTGTGCCCTCATGTGATTTCCATATTGTCTATTGCCCTGGCGACACCATAACAGATGCAGTATCATCACTGTAGTCAAGTCATGCAGATAAACCCCAGCCAAGCTCTTCTTATCCACAGCATGATATGAGTAATAAACTAGTTGTGTGTGAAAATGAATAATCAGACACCTTAAGGTTCAGTCTGCTGACCTACTGCCTGAGAGCGTGTTATACTGATATCAGCTCTGAAATTACTTGTGTTTATTTAATATATCACATTTATATTCAGATGCTTCTGTGTTAATGGGTGTTTTCTTGGGCTGGGCAATAGTATCTTTAATATAATATAGTGTATATTATACAGTACACTATTGATTGAAAGTCAGTAAGATTTTCTTTTTGAAAGAATTAATACTTTTATTCAGCAATGATGATGTATAAAATTGACCAAAAGTGACAGTAAATGTATGTATTTATAATGTCGCTTTGTGACGACTTCACAGTAGCTTTTCGGTTACTACTGAAGGAGTGATCTGACCTCTAGACAGGCGTCTGTGGTGTGCTTCTGACAGAAATCTCCTCTGTAGCCTCACTGAGTGTGACAGGCCGCTAATCGCCTCAGCTACTTCTATAGAACCACAGCCAATTTGCATCAACGGCTCCTTCACCTTTAATGATGTATATGAATAACAATTAAAGAAATATGAACACCGACTTCCATGGCAACTATCAGAGAGGAATTTGAGCTAAGCAGCTTATTAACAGCATAGATGAGGAAACTGTGATGTGTCTAGGTTTAGTCCACAAAAACCAGTCATAAAAGCTGCCGGTCTAAAGCATTTCCCCTTACTCATATTCTCATTTGAACATTGCAAACATGTTTGTTTTAATCTGCCAATTCATAATACGTTGTGTTGTTGCTCTATGCTGACCGTCATCTTTTGTCTTTGATGCGCTGTGCTGCTGTCATCGCTTATCAAGAAGAAATTCTTGATCAAAGGAAACTGAAATCCAATCTCAATTTCAGTTTATATCATTCTGGTAAGAATACAGACTAAGTCTAATGCATTGTGCCATGTTTAAAGAAGACCTGTTACTGTGAGTCACAATGCTATCACATAATATGGCATTATGCTATTAAATATTTGACAGTCTACATGGATTAAGCAAATCCACATTATGACAAAGATATAAAAAGTTATTTGAGTAGAAATGGTTATTTTAAAGATGGCATGAAATGGAAAGTTTTTTTTTCTGAATGCATATTATTGATCTTATTAGAAATATATTTTGACCTTGTTAAAGGTTTTAATTCTTCTTATGTATGCTGGACGAAGCATTTAGTCTGCTGGATAGGAACAAGTCCCCACCCAACTTTTGTTTTCTTCTTTTAAATAATTTCCGGATGTACGTCACAATATCAGAAAGATCTGTTGTGCTTCCATTACATTGTTATATTAAAAATTGATGTCAGAATAGAACCAGGCCTTTTCAGTGTTGGGAGCAAATACAATTAAACGTCATGTTCAATTTTTGGTTCTTTATCCATCTTTTCATGAGTGATCTGAAATTTTATAATGTTAATAATACATGATTGACACCGATATAACTGTTTTATAATATGACTAACAGCAAATTTGTGGTCACGTGATGTAGATTAAAGTTACAAATCACTTTTAATGAATACTTATTCATGCTCTATACTGCTGTGTGTATTTTGTTTGATTTGTCATATTTCTAACTTTGAACGGCAGTGTAGAATAGCAATTGTAGTAGGTTAAAAAAGTATAAATTAACATGTACTAGTGTGGGAATTGTGCCCGTACTATTTTGACTGATGTTTCCACAGAATGTGCTCTTTGATGTTCAAGAGCCAAAGTCAACTCGTCTGCTGGGTTTCAGATAGCGATCAGATTTACTGCATGGAGCATGATTCAGGAAAATGGGTATTACCCAGAATCTGTGACTGAACACTGATAAGAGTCTTGAAATTAACACCAGTAATTCTGATTTGAAATTTAAGCTCGAATTTAATGGGAAAATCTTCCTAATAAAACCTGAATCATGAATCTCATGAAAATATTGTCAAATGGAAGTTGTTTCGAACATTCTTTGGATTTTCTGTAAGTTTCACTTGAGCATTACCTGAGGCTTTTTCAAGATTGACATCTTTTGAAAGATACTCCACTATTGCTCAAGTCAGTATTCATGTACAGCCTGAGCACATTATGTAAATGAGACAGGATCAGATTCATGGTTAACAGTCTGAAAGCTGGAAACTTCTGGAGTTACAGTGTAATGGGCGTTTATCATTAAGAATCCAAGTGCAGCCTTTTTCTGGAAAAGGGGGAGGCAGGAAGAGTGTGATGTCAGACAGGGAAGTGAACTGGAAACAGAACGAGGGGAGGAGTGGGCTGTGGAGTGGGCGACGGCCTTCCCATTTCCTGGCAGCTTCTCTCTTTCTCTTTCTGCCAGAGCTGTGAGATTATGAGTAGAGGATGAAGACCAACACAGCTGGAACTGTGATTGTGCTTTCTACTGCTCATTTGCTTTGAAGAGTCTTGAGAAATACTTTTTTTCATCATTCATCAGAAGACAACACTGCAACATGTACAGTGGATATGGAGGTACTCTGTGATTTATGAGTAGCAGTTTTGTGAGCTATGATCTTGGTATTTGTCATCTAATATTGTCGAGTTACCGCTTGAATGTTGGTGTTCATGTTGTAAAGAGTGTTGAGATTTGGGTATGTGTACAGTCAGGCATGTTTTGTGATGTGAATGGAATATTTTTGGATGTTTATTTTAATACACTTTCTGTTTTTATTGTAGAATGATGTAGAAAGTAAAATATCACCAACAATGGCTCGGCTAAATCTTGCTCTGGGTGGCCATTTACTCTGGCAGCCATAGTTTAAGTGCACAAGAAGTTTTAACATGGCACAAAAGTTGTTTCCTATTAGATTCTTTTTCGCAAAATAGAAAATTCAGCTGAAAAGCGGTAGGAAATTATATATATATATATATATATATATATATATATATATATATATATATATATATATATACACTTCTCAGTTCTGTGGTCAGCAGTAGTAAAGTGAAAAGATATATGATATAGTTCCTCACATCAAGAGTTGTGTATGTTTTACAGGCCTGAGTTAGTTGGGAGGGGAATGATGGTGGATTTGTGGTTTTCGGCATTGTCCAGCACCTTTTCTGTCCAGATGTTTCTGGGTTTCGTGGTGGGACCATTGTCATCCTGGGACAGACGTCCCACTGGGTTCCCATGTGATGGTTCAATTGGAGTAAGAGAGAGTGGACACTCAAAGTGTGTTTACTTTGGTCTATGGCACCTCGGCCTGGCACCTCGGGGTCATCTAGAACAAACATACAGAGAGGTACTTAAGTTTAGCTGATCCTCCGGGACTATACCTCTGGTTTACTTAAGGCCTGTTCAAGCAGAGGCTGTAAACACTCATTTAGATGATCCTCACAGTTTCAGACCACAGGCATGGACAAATGTAACAGAGAACTGTTGAAAGAAAGGGCTTCTTATAAATGATATCTCTTAACTTTTGTGCTAATCCATAGATTTGCAGTTGGAGAGGGAGTAAAAGGGAAACCGAGCCAGTTTCATGTTTCAGGCGAATGGAAGGAAGGATACACCATGTGGGGCAAATGTTAAGTGCTCAGGGAATTCAAAAAGCCACATGACTATTATTAACTCTCAAGGTGCTTGTTGTCACAACGTAGTATTGAAGAAAGCAGCTTTTCATTACATAATATTGATTGATGATAGCAATAGACCGATATAGCAACCTGGCCAAAATATTCAGATAATATTTAAAAATATAAATAATATATAAAATGTATTCTAAAAAAATTGGTATTGACAGTAAATTGCATCTATTCTTATTCTTACTCAAAACATTCATTACTTAAAATTATTTTGTGCTTATAAATAACCACTAGTGATTCTCTGACATTTTGTCCAAAATGGAAACTGAAACCATATAGCTTGACAATATTGATTTCTTGTTTTTAATCGATCCAATAAACGAGATCTTTTAGTCTATACTGTCTTAAGTTGGTGCACAAACAAACAAAACAGGTTTTTACTTTTATTTATTTTTTATTTTTTTGGACACAGCTTCAGGTTTCCTCCTCTCTGACTGTGTACCTTACTAGTGTTTGTTTGACAGAAACCAGGCCCTGGTAATCTCTGATATGAATGGAATGTGTCCTAGACAGAGAGGCTACCGGCTCCAACATAATGAATGTCCTATCATCACGACTTTCACAGCTGCTCACCACTCACAATGTGTGGCACTATAGATCCTCAAAGAACGGTATACATTAATAAAATGTAGCCTGGTAAATCGTCACATTAATTTAAGTTGGTTGACAGAGTGTTAATGGGTGGATTCCAGTTGGTCTGTGTCAAAACAGGGGTGGGGAGACCCCCAGGTGCTTTGTTGCTCTAGAATAATCCTGGAGCAAAGCCAGACCACCAGAACAATACAGCCACTCTGATCCACACGCTTCAGAAGAGCCTGACCAGCTTTGATTATTGTGAAAACAGTTGACATGCAGGTGGAGTGTGCATAAATTTCATAAGTGGTGGCTTTGGGTCCTGTCGGACAGGTGGGAACCCAGCACAGAGCAACAATTGGAAGGATGAGGCTTTGATGGTGTTTATTTGTTCGTCATGAAAGGCTCCGGTGTATGAAGGGAATGTAGCAGACATTTCATTCCCACACAAGTCATGGGGAAGAAGAAGAATGTGTCACTTGCCTTGTTTACCTGAGCCCCTTTCACACTGCACGTCGGACCCGCAATATTCCCGTAACATTGCCTGGTCGCCTTCTGTGTGAAAGCAACCACGTCCCGGAATTGATTACCGAATCGAACCCGGGTCGGGGACATAGTAACATTGCGGTAATCGATCCGGAACGAGCGCTGTGTGAACAAAAGCCAGATCTAATTCGGTATCGAAGTGATGACGCGCGTTATCGCGCGACTCTTTTACCAGCTGTTTTGAAGGAAGATCAACGTTCGCGACGAAATCATATGTGCAAACTGTAATGAAGCAGAGATCAGTTAGTTCCTCACTTTCCGCGCTGACACAGAGATCGTTTGCTTGCTTCAGTTAAAGTATAACGTGCCAAGCGTTGTCGACTCGTACATTACACGTCACGCGCTGATGTCACGTGTTGTTACGGGATCTTCAAGGGTTGTGTGTGAAAGCACGTACATATACCGGGTCATCACTGGCAGTGTGAAAGTGCCAAATCTAGCGACCAGGGAACAATTACAGGAACACTTTACCCCTGTATTTGCCGGAATGGCAGTGTGAAAGGGGCTCTGGTGACACAAAGGAGGAAGGAGACTCGCCAGAAGGTGTTTTTGCGTTTGTTAAGAGGTTTGTCAAGGGAAATCATTTCTGCTTACTGATGTTCATTCAGATGCTGTTGGTTGAAGTGGATCTTCTGTAGGTTTCTTTTACGGGCCAGTTTTTTGAGAGTCACTGTAATTGGACAGAATTGAATGGGTGTTATTTTGACTAGGGATGAAGATGATGTGTTTAGGGACGTGCTGGGTTATCTGTACTAATACTTAAGTGCAGATGTTATTTTTCTGTCCTCTCTCCATCAGACCATGGAATATCCTGAGGGAAATGAAAAATTTCACTTTCACTTTTCATTTTTTGCTTCCAGTTTCCAAGTGAGACAATCTGAGGTTTGTCCTCTCAGTGGAGGATTTAGGCTGGAGGGCAGAATATGTCCTGTTCTGTACCCCAGCCGTGATGCTCTCTTGCTGGGCAGAGCACAAAGAATTCTCCCTTAAGCAATCTGGTGCCCTCTGAATGAATTTCACATAGCTGAAATACTTTAGTCAGTCTATTGAGTCACAGGTGGGCTTAAGGGTCCTCAGTAGTGCAGTATGTTTGCCAACCTCCATTAAAAAGAAAATTAGACACACAAATGATCGTATGTGATTTATGTGCGATAACCAATGAGGTCTGTTCTAGCCCGTCACACACACACACACACATACACACACACTTTCAAGCTTCAGTATGTTAAGTATTTGATGCACACTTTAGTAAGGAATCACTCGGAAGTCATTATGCATTGTTTACTCTTATCTGCCATTTTTGTCATTTTTTTTTTTATGGGTTGCGTCTTACTTCGGACTTGACTGACAGACTAGTGTTCTGGCATTCGCTAGCTTTGTGCTTTCTAACCTTATTTCCACTTCTTTTCTCCTTTGTTGCAATTACTCTGATTGTTGTACATATGTAATCCTAGAAGTTTGTCATAATTGTGTCCACACAGTCCGTCTACTATTGTAATACATTTTACCAAATGTTAAATGTGTATATATGTAATTACTGTAGTAATTGTTATTTTTATTCATGTTACATATAAATTATTTTTTACATTTTGAGCCCCTCACTGCACATCCCTGTATAAACTGGATTGATTTTAATAACTTTAGTAAGTTTAACGTGCTTGAAGTATGCACCAAGCACATGGAAAATACAAGAATCCAATCAGGACTTGGTATCGCCAGGTACTCAATTTAAAGACTAGGATCAGATCAGGGGCAAAATAACATATTGGGACATCTCTAATGTCAAGCTGATGATCTTCATGAAGTTAGGCTTGGGATTGTTCTTCACCCTCCCCTTTAAGTTTAAAATAAACTTTGGCTTCCTTCCTCAATGCAGCAATGTGTTGCTGTATCTAAGGCACTGCACATTTTTGTTGACTAAATCTTGAGCACTGACTGTCCAAGTCAAGGTCATTATGGTGACTAAAACGCACTTGTGCTGATGTCACATCTTAAATGACCTCATGTGCTCAAATATGCTGGCTTAGGCTTACACCTCAGAATTTCTCACTAATGTGACTTCAAGGCCTGTTTCACCCCTTGCTCTTCTCTGGAAAGATTACATCTTCATTCAATTTAAAACAAAACTTGTTGCATTCGACCTGCCCTCACAGAGCCATGTGGAAACTGCTGCGGTTACATAAGACTTTGTAGCTTTGTGCTGGATATGTGATATTATTGAAGTTTTCAGTGAGTCGTTCTGTGTTCAAATAACTTGCTACTAACTTTGTTACGCTGATAACTTCCGACTCATTTGTTTGCACTAGCAGCCTATTTATTGGTGTATATCTGGTCCAAGTGTCTTTCTGTTTGTATGCTTCTTGTATCTTTCCCATCATGTTTCTAGTCCCAGCTGTGGTCTGAGTGGGTCCATTTGTTTCCTGTCTTGGCTAAAATCCACAGTGATTGGTGTGGTGTTAAGTGTAATCTTAAGTGCTCTGTCCTCACACGTTGTGTCCGCGGGGTGTTTTTATTTTGGTGATGTCTGATAGCCCATGACAGGGGTTATTGATAAGAGACCTCACTGATTATATAAGAGGAACTCCATGACTGGCTAATCTAAAAACTGTTATAAATACTTATAACCAAATTAGAGTGATGATGCAAATGATTCAGTGAATCAAAGCTTAAAGAAAAGTTAATCAAGTAGCATGCATGCAGTGTTTTTTTCACTTGTCTTCACAGTATTTTTTGTTTTTTGTTTTTACTCATCTCATCAGGCTTGGAATGCCATTACTTGTTGACTTTCAAAACCACAGATATAATTTACCCTCATGTCATTCCAAACCTTTATTACTTTGTTTTTTCTGTGGAACATGCTGGTAACAATGAAAACTGGGAACTGTAAATGTTGATTTGTTACCAACATTTTTCAGAACATCATCTTTTATTTCCCAACAAAAGAAAGAAAAGTCAAACAGATTTGGAATGATACAAAAGTGATTAAATAATGACTCCATTTTCATTGCTGTGTGGATTATGCCTTGAATAACATTGTGGGTTTACTTTTTGAAGGACGAGCATACAGTTGAAAGATTATCTCTTTGATTGCTATTTGCTATAGTACTGGTGAATGTTTAATGTGAGGCCTCATGAGTTTTGTTTATAATCACTTGTTTTTCTTCCTTTTAGTTGCAAGACTAATATCCTTTTCATTGTGTTTTACGCATAGTTTGAGATGCACTATGGAAAGTACACAAGAAATTTGAGTTACGAAACTCAGTTTAGTCAGGTATTTTCCTTTCAATGGCTCAATGTAAACCGTTATTAGGTTGGACCGGTTTACTTGGAAATACAGTCATTTTATTCTAAAATGCTTTTATCTTGAGTGGGCAAAGCATTTGTCCTTCGAGAACTGCAATATTCTCTGTTAAATAAATTAAACAATTTGACTTGGCCTGAGGGGCACTGCACCAAAGGCTTATGATGGAATTTTATTTTCCAAATCTTAAACAGTTACATTGAAAATGCAAATGCAAAGACAGTGCCTCTAGAAAATACTTTCCAGTAGGTTTTGTGCCCATTTAGTGTTTGACCCTAATATTTCTGTTTCTCTTCAGGGAGTCCCTCCAAATCTGTGTCCACCATGTCTCTTTCTGTGCGCCCCATGCGGAGGGTCGTCACCAGATCCATCAGTAGGAGCCAGTCCTTCGCTGGAGTCAACTCCTACGATAAGTCTTACAGGTCAGTGTTAAAACAATCAACAACAGAGCGTGCATTAGAGATGGGTGATCTATCAAATATTCATGAATATATTGAGGATTTTAATGTCTATTATTACCCTAGTCCAAATCACAACAGGTTAACTCGGATTAAGCGCTCACAATGTGTATACATTAGCCCTTTCAATTAGGACCAAAGGCATTTTAAAAACAACTTTAAAGGGAAGTCACAGCTGACAGGACGTCCTGTGGAACTAGCATACAATTCCTAAAGGCTGCAGGAAAGCATGAGCATTTATTATTGGCTACAAAAACGCTTCGCTCTAACAAAACAGGACACGTTTTCAAGAATATCTGTGTTGGTCTTGTAGCCAGTCAATTTTGTATACTCCACACAGACTTGACTTGGTTGAATAATTTTATCTGTTGAATAAATAAGCGTTGTTTTTGTTCAAGTGTATGTGTGCTGTTTTAAATGTATGTATTTGGCATCGTTTTAATTTTTTAGAAGGGCAGAGTGGCTCTTTGACTTGCGCTTGATGTAGTTTGATTCTGAAGCGTGTAGAGTTCTCTTCAAACCCTTGATGATGAAATAGAGCAGACAGAGAAAGCATGAAAGATTTAAGAAGGCCACTATCAGGACAACAGGGAGCAGCGCTGAACAAGAGAGTCTGAAAGAATGAAAGTGAGGATGAATATTCTCTATATTTCAAAAGCTTTTTTTAGTCCCTTTTGTTACTGTGACTTGTTTTTCTGTTATGCTTACCTGCGGATCCTGAGCTGTTCTCTGCTTTTGTTCCTCGTACGACTTTATGGGAGAAAACTGTGTCAAGACGCATCAGTGTTTCTCTCCATTTTATTGAGTTGCCTGTCATCTAGTAATTGCAGCTCGAATCGATCAGCACAAGTGTTGTTCTAAAGCGCTATCGATTTAGATAAGAGATTGTTTCCCTGGCTTGCAGAAATACTGTTTTCAATGGTTGAAAAAACATGTGGTCCTATTATAAATGAAATGATTACTCATAGTTCAGTGTGGGGTTGTGGCAACTGACCAATGGTATCTTGTATTGACGATAGTCAGAGATATCGACTGTGGCTAATGCCTTTGAAAACAAGACTATTATTATTATTATTATCAGGCTAGTAATACTAATTAGTTTTAGGGTTTATTTCATCCATCATATCGTTTTTACAGTGGTGCGTGTTATATGTAAGTTTAGCGTTGTAGGAAAATTAGATTTATTCATCATACAGTGTAGATCAATTATATTTTTTAAAGTGCATAAACTCGTTCTAGACTGAAGTCATGTTCTTTTTAATAATGTAAATGCTCTTTGATAATTTAGCTGCTGTTTGAATAACTGAGGAAATGTATGCATTATAATTAGTAATTTACAATGTTTCTATTAAATTGTTATCATGTTAAATACAAATTCAGTCGTATTAAAAAAAACGTTTTATTTTGGTCCGCTCTCTGACTATGAGAGAAGGAGTAAAGTAAATAAATACGGTAGCATGATAATATCTTACAGGCAACCATTCTCACAGGTTGACGATATGATTATAGAGCATATCATCCAACATTAGTTCAGAGATCAGTAATAAGGATGATGAGATGATTTCGGGCCGGTAAATGGGAATGCCACTTGCATTACAGGTCTTTTTCTGTATTGTCACTAAATCTTTTGCCAAAATGTATGCCATGCAGACTCAAATGTTTGGTTTCCTGTGATGTTTTCAACATTATAGTTGTGAATTCTGCTGATTTAAATATGAGAAAATAAGATAAAATAATAGCTTTTACGATAAATTTCAGTTGTTATTAATATATTATTTTAATTAATGTATTCTTAATTTATTGTTTTATATTGACTAGGTTTGTGTAAAAAAACTAGGGTTGGAGAAAGTTTTTAAATTACCTCAAAAATAATAAATGTATACTTCAGCTTTATGTACCTCATATGTGTCCTAGGAACCTTTCAGTGTTCAGCACCCCGGCGTGTGTGAGGAGGACTCCCTCCAGAGCTAGCAGGATGTTCACGCTCTCTACTAAATCTCCTCCTCCAAAGGTGCCCCAGCCTGAGAGGCTGGACGAGGTGTTCGAGGCCCTGAAGAGAGGACTGCAGTACGTACACAAATATATGCATTGTAAATTTGTGACCTTGGACCACAAAACCAGTCGTAAGGGTCAATTTTTTGAAATTGAGATTTATACATCATCTGAAAACTGAATAAATACGATTTCCATTGATGCGTGGTCTTTTAGAATAGGACAATGTTTGGTCAACATTCAACTAATTGAATATCTTGAATCCGAGGGTGTAAAAAAATCTAAATCCTGAGAAAATCACCATTAAAGTTGTCCAAATTAAGTTTTTAGCAATGCATATTACTAATCAAAAGTTAAGTTAGGAAGGAAATATGTACAAGGAAATGTACAAAATATCTCCATGGAATATGAATATTTACTTAATATGCTAATTATTTTAGGCATAATAGAAAAATCAATAATTTTGACCCATACAGTATATTTTTGGCTATTGCTACAAATATACCCCCAGCGTCTTCAGAATGGTTTTGTGGTCAAGGGTCACATTTGTGAATTAGCCATTACAGTTAATTTAGACAAGTAATACAGTGTTTTATCAGTTGCTCACACTCAAAGAGAGCTATTATAAAACACAATTATGCTCACACAATACATACTGTCAGCTGATGTACATACTTTTACAGATGCTACCTGCAGGTCCATCAGATGGAGCTGGACAGTCTGAACAGACAAATGAAGGAGTCCAAGAGAAACTCTCGCTTGGTAAGTCTAAACAAAAACTTTTGTTTTGTTTCATGGTACTAAGCTATTCAGATCTGAGCACTTTCCTGTCTTTTTTATGTTAATGTTTGATTTGTAATATTTCTGTTGCTCTTTTGTAGGGTTTTTTGTATGAACTCGACAAGGTGAGTGGACACTTCATTCATTTCATCTTTCTTTAGTTTTAGTTTAGAGACTACACTCAAAAAATCCTAGTACCATCAACTTATTTCATGTTATTAAATTGCTGTTGCCTGTTAATGATATTTTGAAGATTATAAATGTTGTTCTCTGTTCTCTTAGCAAGTGAAAGTAATCGAGAGATTTATGAGACGGCTGGAGTTTCATCTTAGTAAGGTAAGCTTGCTGTTTAACTGAAATGCAAATAATTTTTAAAGTATAGCTATGCAAATATTTTGAATGCACAAGTGGTATAAAACCACGCCAAATTTAATATTCATGAAATTTGTAAAAGTAGGATATAGCTGTACAGTATAAATGTAATAGTAAAACTATTTTGTTATAAATATGAAATCAACTTTACAGTGCATACTACATTTGAAAGAACTTTGTTTTTAACTAGATTTAAAAAAATAAAAATTCCTGAAATATTTCTGTGAGCAGGATATGCCACCCATGTCAAACAGAGTTGCATGTGTGTTTTGTAGCTTTTGTAGCAGGTCTGTTCTTGTTCAGATGTCTCTGTGTTAGTGACTGCTCTTGCATGGCCCAGTGGCCCCCGATAACAGCCTCTTTTCGCTTGTGCACATGCATTCATGCACATACATGTCTGCATCTAAACAGTGACTTTTTTCCTGAGTGATAGTCACATACAGGATGTACAGCAAAGCGTAATCCTCCTTCTCACTGAGGACACATTCTCAGACATGGATGCCCACACATGACAGGGGACATGGGTCGCAGGCAGAGGACAGCTTCAGGGTCTGCTCACATTCTTGGCTCGTTTGGGGAGCAGTTAACTACCCTCCGCTGGACCTGTTGGTGTCTGAACTAACAGCCTAAACTAACCCAAGCCAGCTGCACTACAGGAAGAGGCTTACCTCTCGATCCTCCTCTTCCTCCCTTCCCTTCTCAGTCTCATTTCATGTTTGATTAGTCTGCATTTTATGAGCGGAGGCGCTGCATGGAGTCTCCATGCTTTTGCTGGGGCAGAGTAATGGGCCTCTATTTTAGTCAAGGAGGGGCAAATTGAGAAAGTACCCAAAAAAAAAAAACTCTTAATATTAAGTGCTAACGACTTTCAGGTGCTTTGTGGAGATGGTGGGGGTGGCTATGGTCTATGACAAATGTGAACGAAGAGGCGTGTTGTTATCAGTTTTGTGTTGTAGTTTGTATTAGCAGAAGAGGCACTTGTCATAACTCTGTGAAAATTATGACTGTCCCACTGACTCCCTGCCAATGCTGGAACGGGCTCACTGGACGGATTTTAACCATCTCCAGATGGACACTCTGAGTTGAACATTTTCCCTCTCTCAGTTTGTCTTTCCTTCGTCCTTCATTCGGTTATTGAAGGAAGCCTTTTTAAGGGCTGCAGATTCTTTCTCACATTCAGTGTCAAGGATTGTGTTTGTTATAGTTTCTCGACTTGTGCATTTATGGATATGTGGGAACAACCAGTATACCTACAAGAAAACCTGTGTTCATGAAATTACATATTATAATTTACTTTATGAACTATTTTTCCCTTATGAGTATGTTTGTTTGGCCCAAGTATGGTGGCACACAAATATGTATAAAATGTGTTAATTTATGTCTGTTCTTTTAATTATAGTAAAAGAGTGCATACATGTTCAGTAATTTTTGGTTTTCTAAATCCTTCCATTCTTTGCAAAGCTTATACAGTGGTGTTTTTGTGATTACCATCATTTGGGTATTGCTTTTTTAAGGGGTCATATGATGTGATTTAAATTTTTCCTTTCTCTTTGGAGTGTTACAAGCTCTTGGTGCATAAAGAAGATCTGTAAAGTTGCAAAGACTAAAGTCTCAAATCCAAAGAGATATTCTTTATCAAAGTTAAGACTGCCACGCCCCCCCTAAAACGGCTCATTCAAACACGCCCCCACATGTCTACGTCACTATGTGGAAATATTTAGTATTTGCGTAATGCCGCCCAAATGTTCAAGTTAGTGTTGAAGCAGTCATGTCAGAGAGATGCTGTGTGTTTCTAGGCGAAAGCAAAAGCACTTTATTTGGCTTTCCGAAAGTAGATGTTTTTAGGAATCTTTACGAGTACAACAGAACCGCAATGCTTTTTATGGAAGACTGTTTCGTGAACTTAGAAGATATATTGTGTTTTTTGAACATTTAAAGCGTGTCAACATGTTCCGTTACACCAAATAGACTAAATAATGATCTTTAAAAAAGCATCATATGACCCCTTTAAAGCCATAATTCCTTCTTATACACCTCCCTTCTCCTGCTTAAACATTCTTCCATTGAAGTGAATGGAGCTTGCATACTGTTTGTATGCTTCTCATTCATTCATACTCAATTACAATGGATTGCTCATTCTTTTTTTCTAATCTCTGAATTACAAGAGTCGTGCTGTGAACAGTTATGAAATGACTGTTTGTAATGATAATATCTCTAGCTCTGAACATCTGCCTATGTTTTAGTTGACATAATTTGGAGATTTAACAGTTTCCTGTCTCCATTAATGACTTCCACATTTGCTGACCTGCTCAAGGTGCTGCGGATAGATTAATAAAATCTAAATTACTTATATTGCAGGCAATGAGGCCTAGCAGGAAAAACTTGGGCAAGAAAAGATTTAACAACAAGATGTTGTGGTTGGTGCATGTGTGTGCATAGGCAATTAAGGGATTCAAATAGTGAATGATTCCTTTATTGGATAATTCAACTTAAGTTGCAGCTGTGTTTTGGATATGGTAGTTAGTTTGTAGCTGATCTAAGATGGTCATTATTTTGTTGAATTTTAAACTGGAATGACTTGCTTGTTTCTGATTAAAGGGGCTTAATTTTATTATTCTTTTTTTTTTCACAAATCTAAATATTCTTAAAACAAAATCATTTTGATAAGCGGAATTGGGAGATGATAATAAGAATTGATTTCCATGTGATTACCATCTAGAAGCCAACTAATGTTTCAAAACTCTGCTCAAGACGGGTTTTTCAGGGAATGTTATTGAAGACATTTGTTATGAACATGCATCACTGTTGTATTTAATTAATATATTTTCATTGATTGTAATAAACACTGGATGTTGTGTGTGTGTGTGTGTGTGTCCACGTAGATTGACGAGCTCTATGAGGCCTACTGTATGCAGCGCAGACTGAGAGATGGAGCCGATAAGATGGTGAAGGCTTACACAGTCTCTCCAGGCAGCAGGGAGGCCAGAGAAAGTCTGTCTGAAGCTAACAAGAGCTTCAAAGAGTACACAGAGGTAAGAGTGTTTGGTTAGATGAAAGTGTGGGTGGAAGAGGAAGAATTATGGACTTTGTCAATAAAGACGAGAACAAAGACAAGATTAGAGTAAACCGTGTACGCAGGATTTAAAAGGGTTCAAAACATTTTGTGTGAATCCATTTTAGATCAAAAATTTATTTTAGCTTATTGTTAGTAACATTAAAGCACATCAACTTAGTGTTACTGAACGGTGTTCACTTAAGAACTAAAATGTCCTTCAGCTTAGTCTTAGTTAGTACAGCACATCCACTTTAGAACTAGAATTTTCTTCAGTTTAGTGTTTGTGAACTGAATCCACTTCAGAAATTAAATTTACTTTTAAACTGAAATCTACTTCAGTGTTTGTAACCAATTCAGGATTGAAAACCACTTCAGTTTAGTGATGTTAATTAAATCCACTTAACGTGTTTTTTACAAGGCATGAGGGACTGAAGTTGCAGATAAACAATAAAATAATTTATTTTCCAGGACTAAGATAAACATCAAGAAATTCATATAGAAATATTTTTGCAGTATATGGTTCCAGTAAAATTACCACCCTGAAAAATGTGATTGGTTTTATGATGTTAGACTTACACTTTACTGATTTTGGCTTAGACAACAGTTTTTTTTGCATCCGGCCAGATGGATACAGGGCAGCAGAGCTAGACTCATTTGATATGCTCATGGAAATAATGCAGGGAGGCAATCTGATTAAGAGAGACAGCCTTTCATAAGTGCTTTTCATTACCCTAATGGCTGCTGCAGGACACATTCAACTGTAGGAATCCTCATTATTTTCCTCCCTTTCTCTCTCTCTGTCTCTCCTGCTATTACTATTTGCTGAATACTTTACAGTGTATACTATATACTGCCTATTATTATTATTTTTTAATTAAGTGAAAAGTAAGCATTATTCCATGATGAATGGTTCAAACTGTAGTGTGCTGTATCGTTGTTTCAACACCTTGCATGTTTATTTCTCTCGTGCCTGCCACCTTAGTCTTTTTTCCTCTCTGTATTTCCTCTCTTTCCTGCAGAATATGTGCATGCTGGAGAGTGAACTTGAGAACCAGCTGGGGGAGTTTCATGTCAAAATGAAAGGTAAGACGGTCTCTTTATACTTGGGTAATGTTCCATTCTAGAGTAATTTTAGTTTGTAATTTCCTACAGTTTCATATCACACGTTTCATGATCTTAACAGTGTGCCATATTTGAATAATGATGCAAGGCTTTTTTTCCAGGCTTGGCAGGTTTTGCACGGCTTTGTGCTGGAGATCAGTATGAGGTGAGCTGCTATAATTGACCTTCTCTCTCATTTATAGTTGCCATGAAATCGTATTGTTGCCAGTTCATCAGTAAAGATAAAGCAATACATTTGAGATGCTCTTGAGGGTTGATGTTCAGCCTCACAACACTATTGCCAATCAAAACTGATTGCGGAGTCAAAATATTCATCTGTTCCACAATCAACTGCAAACTCCGATTATTGAATATTCTTGTATTCTGACTTTTTGTGGTGCATTTAGTTCCTGATAAAGGAAATCACTTTGAAGTCACATTACTTAAGTAAAACTTATTGTAAACAATTGATGTTTCTTTACATTCATCATGTCCTCATAATGCGTCCTTGATGTCATCGGTGATCTGCTTTGTACTGTTGTCAGCGACAGATATGACCGATAGCGTTGATTGAAGATCTGACTGGTTTGAACCCCACACAGGGCAATCTATGAGCAATAACTATTGATTCTGTAAGCTAGCATTGGATGAAAGCATCTGGTAAATGACTGCTTACAAAAGAGACGGACACAGATGTGCGGTTAAGAGCAGATTTGGGGAGGCGTAGGATAATTAAAGAGGAGCGAATATTAATGTGTATGCCCCACCTCCACCTGTTTAACATGCAAGAGCTTTAGAGTGACTGACAAACCAGTCCATGCAGTGAGTCAGCACAGTCCGCTCAGCAAGAGCCCTCTGAGACATGACAGGAGGGAGGTGGTGTGAAAAAGAACAAAAACTTGACTCGAGAAGATCTAGAAATTGATGAAAGAGTGGGTGGCAGAGACTCTTTATCAGAGATTTTTATTTGGCCTATCTGTTATTATTCTCACTCTGTTCATTTATTGCCTTTACTGCGATACAAAAAAAACCCACGAAAGCAAAGATTTTCTTCCTCCTCTCCACCTGAATGAATGAAAAAATCAGTTTTAAGTTATTAATCAGCTTGTAATTCTGTTAGAAATTTTAATACAAGAAAAATAAACAAACAAAGGGATCGAAAATATATACCAATATACATACCAATAATATATATATATATAGTACTTTTGTCTTGTTTTTCAGTAGAAAAAACATATAAATAGAAATATATAATAATAATGTAAAATTGTATAGGAATTCAAATGTAATTCTAATTGTTTGTTAATTTATTTTTATTTTTGAATACCTCCACAGATCTTTATGAAGTACGGTCGTCAGCGGTGGAAGCTGCGGGGTCGGATTGAAATCAATGGCAAGCAAGTGTGGGACAGTGAGGAGATGGTCTTCCTCCCCCTTATCACAGAGTTCCTCTCTATAAAGGTAGTTTTTAATATGACAATACAGTTACATTCACTGGTATATTGTCATATGTTTTTCACATACTACTAGTTTCTGGTTGTCCTTTCTGTCACACTCACATGTGCAGCACAGTCACATCAATCTGTGAGATATTAATGCACATCCAGCACAGCAGCTGGATTTTGACTTGTTGTTCTCTACCAGTGGTTCCATGACACATAACTACACGTGAGAGAAAGGGAACATCACTCCAGGACAGAGAGAAAGAGAGAGAGAGAGAGAGAGAGAGAGAGAGAGAGAGAGAGAGAGAGAGAGAGAGAGAGATGGGGAGGCAGGGGGATAGAGACAGGAAGACTGCATGGGATAGGGAGTGAAGGGAAGTTTACAGTAGACAGCAATATTAAAACAGAGACTCCAGGGGAGGAATGAAGAGAATGCAGCTGATGTTTGTCAAAATGTTTTCGATTGGCCCGAGGGATGTAAAATGTACTGTTGGGTCTGATTCAAAGTGCAGTGTGACCCCATAATTTGAAACCATATGCCCAACCCGAGGATCAGAAATGTCAGCATGTAAAGACAATATAAAATCAAAATCAAACCTCTTTATTTTCTGAAACTGCCCCTAAACGGTGTGTTATTTTGCATGGTTATTCTAAAGAATACAATTAATTTCATTCTAAAATAAAATAATAATTAAATTAACGGTTGCACTTTATTTTACAGTACGTGTACTTACATGTACTTATAGTGTACTTACAGTGTATTTATCTAAGAAGGTTCTGGTAATACAAGGTAACTACATGGGGTAGGGTTAGGTTTAGGGGTTGGGTTCAGGGTTAGTACCTAGTTATTACATATTTATTGTCATTACAATAATAAGTACATAGTATGTACATGGGGAACAGGACTGTGAAATAAAGTGCTACCCTATTTTTTTTCTAATTTTTTAATTTTTTTTTATAATATCATCATAACCTGTTTACACCCATTCTTCGAAGTTTGATCAAATCTCAAAGTAAAAATTAAATCCTACAAACTTCCCAATAGATAACATGTCATTTTAAAATCATAATATGGAAGTTAAATGTGTTTAATTGGATCTTCAAAATTCCTTTTTCACAAAGCGTGCAACCTATATAACAAGTGATTGCTAATATTGACAGGAACTCGTGACATTGTGCTGGTCATTAAACTAATGATGAAATTTCCTCCTAAATAACCATCTCGTACGTGGTTGTCAAGGTGACGGAGCTGAAGAGTCTGGCCAATAACGTGGTGGTTGGAAGTGTGTCATGTGAGACGAAGGACCTGTTCGCTGCCCTGCCCCAAACAGTAGCTGTGGATATCAATGACTTGGCCACCATTAAGCTCAATCTAGAGGTCACCTGGAAGTAAGTACAGCAGAGGGATCACATCAAATGGCAGATCTTGTAACTGGTGATAAAAATGACTCGTTCTATTTGAAATGCACTGTAAACATGAACCCCTCTCTCTTTTCTTCTGTAGTCCATTCGACAAAGATGACCTGTCGTCCTCGGCTAGCACTGTGAACAAAGCTCCTACTGCCAACAAACGCTTCTCTACCTACAACCAGAGTCCTCCAGACACACCCTCTCTTCGAGAACAGGCCTTCCATGTGAGTACATGTACTCTTTTGACTGTCCAGTCCCTTTAAATCCAAAATCCACTGTCCCTTGAATATATACAGAGAAGTCCAAAAGTCTAAAACCTCAATAAATTATTTATTTTTTATTTTTTAAATACATATTATCAACCAACAACCCGAATCTACAATGGTTTTTGAACTTATATAATTTGTATATTTAAATTTTAGATAATCTAAATGAACAGGACATCAATTTTAAATAACTAACAAATATTTATTAATATAATAATAATTAATGCTGTTACCATTATTTTTACATTTACTGTCATTTAAAGTAGGGAAAGGGAAAACGTGAGGAAATTACATTTTTAAAAGTGTATTTACATGTACATTTTTATAGTATTTAAAAGAAAAAAACGGCAGCACTTGAGCTGCATGAACTTCACAAGTTTGTTGCAGACCTGGTAATATTTCTCTCCTGCATGGTCTGAAAATGATCCATAGAGCATATTGTGCTCCAGTGGAACCAGGAACAGGGAATCACATGAGCTATTGCACAAATTTGTGGATTTGATTAGTAACCCTTGAAATGGTACAGAATCTTAAATATCTTTGTTTTTAGATTTTAGTAATATTTAACCCTTTTGAAGGTTTATTTGGAATCCCAGACCTTTTTAATATGTCCTTAGAATATATCTGATTTCATATCTCATGTGTTTTGCTTTTGAAATATTCAAGAATTATTAATTTAATAGGTTTCTGCTAAGTGCACACCACCATAATGTCGATATACCACAGATCTCTCTCCTTTTGTCCTAATGGAGATCGCGCAGTTCTGCAGACTCTTTTAAGATTTAAATTAGCACAATAGGCTCCACATAGATTAAATAGTAGTAATTTCTCAGAAACATCTTAATCTCACAAGGTCATGGTAGCATATGATGGCTCCATTTCAGGTCAGCTCTGATGAATTAGATGAAATGGATGTCTGAAAAGCTCATAACTTGCTAGGTCAGATCACCATAGACCAGAAGTGATGTAGCTGTAGCCCACTCCAAAACTCTCATGCCCTCCCGCTGACTGCGTGCAGACAGCTCCACGAAACATGATGTCCAAACAGCGCTGGTCCTTACTGGATGTGTTCAGAGACACGCTTGCAGAGAAACTGACTCAGAGCTGCTCATGCAGTGATGTCACCTCGGTCCGCCTGGGGTCCTCTCTGCTTTTCAGCCATGTAAGTGCGGTCGACTCGTAGACCTAGTTGTGTAGCTTTGGCTAGTAGTCAGTAATAGGCTGAAAAGCTTTGTATGGTTCTTTTGGTAATGAGTAGTCTCTGCTGTCTGTCTAGGAAATTATAATTGTTGTAGTGATGGTTTCCACTGTGTCCTGTAGTCAGTTGTCTTTAATTAAATAGAGCAAATAGGATTCTTGTGCATGTTATTAGTTGTCTGTCCAACTGTGAGTGACAAGAATAGTAAAGTATGTTATTGTTTTGAAGGGTGTTCACATTAGCCCAGTGAGGGAAGTTAATTAGAGGGAGCAGGGAGTGTGTTAGTTCACTGGGCCTGATGCCAGTCTGCTCTCCACAAAGATACAAACTAATGCTGAGTGACGCTGTTTTCTCCTCTCCCTCTTAAAACTAGCCTGTTGTCTGCTCACAGTCCTCAGATATTATTTGAGCATATATCTCTCACTGTGGACTTTATAGTAGAGTATGAAATGATGGCCTTTCACATGATTTCATTAGGGCTTTAATACAAGATTCCTGAAGGACATTTTTACAAAGCATTTTACAAACTTCAAGTCAAGTACTTGAATAAGGAAAGACAGAAATGTCTTGTCATCAAACCATAAGCCATTCATCAAAAGAAAAACAGCGCTGCTACATAATATATTTGTGAAATTTTTTTTTTTACTTTTTTCCAGGAATTTATATATTTATACATGTGTGTATATATATATATATACATAAATACATTTTCCACAAAAATACTATGCAGCACAACTTGTTTTTAACATTGCTTGTAATAAGACATTGTTTCTTGAGCATCAAATCAGCATATTAGAATGATTTCTGAAGGATCATGTGGCAGAAGATTGGAGTAATGACTGCTGAAAATTATTTGATATCACAGGTATAAATTACATGTTCAAACATATTAAAATTGAAAAGAGCATTTTAATTGTGATATTGCACAATTTTGTTTTTACCGTTTTTATGATAAAATAAATGTAGCCATTGTTTGCATAAAATACTTGTTTAAAAAAATATTATTATTATTATTATTATTTTTTTTTTTTACAAATTTCACAATGATTTCAGTGTCCATTTTTGTGTTTGTTAAAGTTCGGCTTTTTCATCACAGAAATAAATGACATTTTAAAACTGATCAAAATAGATGGGTTAATTCATTATTATTTTTAATGATATTACTGTTTTTAGTTTTATTTATTTTATTAATCACATAAATGCATAAGTAGGCATAGCTGGAATAAGAGACTTCTGTCAAGAACTTTTAAAAACATTACCCACCCCAAACTTTTGAATGGTAGTGAATGTCATTTTCTTTGTCCATTGAACTCTTTACATAAATTATTTAGTATTTATAATCATTTATATCCTTATAATCTCTTTCTTCCGCACTAGAATATGTTGAGGAGACAAGAGGAGCTGGAGAACGGAACAGCATGGTCAAACTCCTCCGAATCCTCTGACGATTCCTCCAGTCCCCAGCTTTCCATGGGAATGCGCCATGCACACAAAAACTTAGTACAGCCTGAGGTACAAACTGCTCCTCCTGCCATTGAAATCTCATTTGCAACCCGTGAATCTGCGACCTCTACTCCCACCCGCCTGGCCAAACAGAAAGAAGAGGACGAGGAGGGGGAAGAAGAGGGGGAAGATCTGAAGAAACCAACAGCCACCATAACAGTCACCACTGAGGCTCCCGTGAAACATGAAGTGCCCAATGGCCATCCCCGCTATTCACGCTCCCTTAGCCACATCAGCGAGATCAGTGCAGATGGTGTTTTGACAGATAGACTGACTGGGGAATCTTTGGAGTCCAGTGAAGTGACTTCAGCGGTCTCTTCAGTATTTGTAAGTGACATTGACATGGATAAGCCCCACCGTGCAGAACTATGTTTTGTAATACCAGACACTCAGGAGATCTGCCCCAGTCCTGATCCCTCCACGAGTGAGCCATCCTGTCCCGCAGAGCCACCGAACTGTTCAGAAAGTAGCTCTCCTGCAGAAACCACAGCTTGTGACTCTGAAAAAGCTCCAGAGCTCACGTCTAGGCCCACCTGTGGAGACAAAGACTCTTTCCCCAATGCTAATGCTTTGTCCCAGCAGATGGACTCCGAAGATCCTAGGACTGATTCCTCTCATGAGCCACACCTCACAAAGACACAAACGGACGACCTGCTGGCAGAGAAGTCTGGTTCTTTAGTAGACACTGGACCCATGGATGATTTGGGGGGACAATCAGCAGACAGTGGTTTGGAGGAGGCCCTTGGTGCCGTTTTGTCCTCCCTTGATGACTACAGAGGCCAGTTCCCAGAACTACAGGTCCTAGAGCAAGAGCTGAAGCTGTTGGAGGAGGCGCTAACAGTAAGTGCTGAAACTTATTATTGTGGTTCGGTGTCAGTAAAATAAAAATAAACCAATATATGTATAAAAATGCAATTCAGGTTATTTCAAAACTGTTCTTCTTTGAAGAGTGTGTTTTGAATATCTGCATTAAAATGTCCTTTTATACTTTTAATTTATAAAGTTGCATCTAGTTGAAAATGTCAGGGTGAAAAAAAAAAACCCCTGGAAGAAAAACCGTCTGAAATTCTTGAAAAGAAACCTGTATTGTAGTTAGTCTTAGTTCTTTATTATTACTTCGATAGATAAATTAATATTTGAAACTGCTACATAATATTTGAAAGGAAAAAATGTCATGCGATGCAACCAACTAAAGCAGCAGAAATAAAAACCTCAAAAACATTATTTATGAATTAGTGGCATATATTATAAAAAATTATTTATGTAAGTAATTTTGGTGAAGGTTTTTTTTTATTATTGTAATAAATAATATGAAAATCCTTTAAAGAGTTTCAGAGACAGATGGACAGATAGATGGACAGATAGATAGATGGATAGATGGACAGATGGACAGATAGATAGATGGATAGAGATAGATAGATGTAGATATATTTATGAATGACTGTTTCTAAACCATAAATAAATATGGTAAATATGTGAATTACTTTTAACACCAAATGTTTTAGTATTTAATTTGACCCATTTATTGTGTCTTTGATAATCAGTATGCCTTCAGGGAGGTTGAAAGTGAAGAAAACGCTGCATTAAACTATCCTTTCCAGCCTGCTGTGAGGACTCAGACTTAGGGTGTAACCTTTCCTAGCAGACTTAGATTCTCAGTGTTTTGGTCACAGAATCATTTGGGTATTGCTCTTATCCAAGCTACTCACGATGATAACCATCAATGTCTCAGATCCGGGTTTGGGTCCAGAGTCTTTGGTCTTCATCAGTGGAACAATGGAGTTCATCAAAGATGTGACCTTTGCATTCACTATTAACCACTTCATCCTGTGTATACAGAGAAGTTTTCCTGGCAAAACTTAGCTTAGTCATAGAATTAACACAATGTGTCTTTTTTCCAGAATTGGCCCTATTGATGTTCCAGGTTTTATAAGTCACTGACAGTGTCTGTGTCATGTTTGAGTTAACAGATATAATTGTTCCTCAGTTTTTAATAACAACTTTTGCACTATTGCATTTTGTTTTGTTTAATGTATTCACAAGAGTTTAATATTAGAAATGTGCATATTTGAAGAAAGATTATATTGCACACTTGCACAATTATCAACACTTATTCCGGTGTGAAGTCTTATCCCAAAAGACTTCCACTGGATTCCATCACTGTGAATGTGAATTTTGCTTGTTTTTACAAGTCAAAAAAGTTTTATGTGGTAATTGATGTTAATATAATTTAACAACATACGTTAGTTGAACATTAACTTTAAGCCTTAAATTGTGGGGTTTCTTTTAGCTAATAATTTAAACCGAGGTTTTAATGACTGTTTAATACATTATATACTTTAAAATCAAGAGTTTTTCATTTGTTATTATTTAGACTAAAGAGATTGATAGGTTTTTATTTTTTTTATATCTGCAGGTACGGAGTCGTAGTCGGTCCTCCAGTGTCAGTTTGACGGTTGAGACGGCTCTAGAGAGCTTTGACTTCCTTAATACATCAGACCTGGAGGAAGAGGAAGATGAGGAGGATGGTGAGAGACCGTGTGAGACAGACAGGTCAGAACTTGAGAAATGTTTCACCTTTCTGCAGTCAGATGATATTTTATAGCACATAAAGAAATCAGGTTCAACCAAGGTTTTGGTTATAATGTTATGTTACACTACTGCCACCTAGTGACTTGGACAATCGTTAGTTTCAGTGACTGATTTCACAACTTTATCAATGTTCAATGCCAACTCTTTAAATTTTTCAGAATATACAGGTGGTGCTGGTCATATAATTAGACTATCATCAAAAAGTTGATTTCACTAATTCCATTCAAAAAGTGAAACTTGTATATTACATTCATTCATTACACACAGACTGATATATTTCAAATGTTTATTTCTTTTAATTTTGATGATTATAACTGACAACTAAGGAAAATCGCAAATTCAGTATCTCAGAAAATTAGAATATTGTGAAAAGACCTGGTGCCACACTCTAATCAGCTAATTAACTCAAAACACCTGCAAAGGCCTTTAAATGGTCTCTCAGTCTAGTTCTGTAGGCTACACAATCATGGGGAAGGCCGCTGACTTGACATTTGTCCAAAAGACGACCATTGACACCTTGCACAAGGAGACAAGACACAAAAGGTCATTTCAAAAGAGGCTGGCTGTTCACAGAGCTCTGTGTCCAAACACATTAATAGAGAGGCAAGGGAAGAAAAAGTGTATAAACGATAGGGATAACCGCACCCTGGAGAGAATTGTGGAACAAAACCCATTCAAAAATGTGGGGGATTTACAAAGTGGACTGCAGCTGGAGTCAGTGCTTCAAGAACCATTTCTCACAGACGTATGCAAGACATGGGTTTCAGCTGTCGCATTCCCTTGTGTCAAGCCACTCTTGAACAACAGACAGCGTAAGAAGCATCTAAAGACAAAAAGGACTGGACTGCTGCTGAGTGGTCCAAAGTAAGGTTCTCTGATGAAAGTAAATTTTGCATTTCCTTTGGATATCAGGGTCCTAGAGTCTGGAGGAAGAGAGGAGAGGCACACAAGTCATGTTGCTTGAGGTCTAGTGTAAAGTTTCCACAGTCAGTGATGGTTTGGGGTGCCATGTCATCTTCTGGTGTTGGTCCACTGTGTTTTCTGAGGTCCAAGGTCAACACAGCCGTATACCAGGGAGTTTTGGGCACTTTATGGAGATGCAGATTTCATTTTCAAACAAGACTTGGCCCCAGCACACAGTTCCAAAGCTACCAGTACCTGGTTTAAGGACCATTTTATCCCGGTTATTAATTGGCCAGCAAACCCGCCTGACCTTAACCCCATAGAAAATCTTTGGGGTATTGTGAAGAGGAAGATGTGATATGCCAGACCCAACAATGCAGAAGAGCTGAAGGCCACTATCAGAGCAACCTGGGCTCTCATAACACCTGAGCAATGCCACAGACTGATCGACTCCATGCCACACAGCATTGCTGCAGTAATTCAGGCAAAAGGAGCCCCAACTAAGTATTGAGTACTGTACACGCTCATACTTTTATATTTTATACTTTAATATTCAGGTTTTCTGAGATACCGTATTTGGGATTTTCCTTAGTTGTCAGTTATAATAATCAAAATTAAAAGAAATCAACATTTGAAATATATCAGTCTGTGTGTAATGAATGAATATAATATACAAGTTTCACTTTTTGAAATCAATTTTTTGATGATATTCTAATTATATGACCAGCGCCTGTATTGTGTTGCCATTTTCTGACGTGTGTTTGTTTACATGTGTGTTGTGATGGATACAGCGCAGAGGAGCACCCAGCGGCTGTGGAGAGCGCAGGAGAGGATGAGGGCTGTGAAGCACGATGTTGGGATACTTCCTCCGGCCCTATCAGCACAGGCTGCCCGACTCTAGATCACACCCTGCTGGTTCATCTGAAGAACTGCAGCGTGCAGCTGCTGGTCAGCTACTGTACAGTTGTATAATAGTACTACAGTAGATATGGACATTTAGTCCCATATATAGGGGAATAACATGAAATAATGAGAATGTGTGTAGAATTCAATTCATACGTGTAAATACATTATAACCAACAGAAGTATTATAAAAAATAATGTTAAAACAATAAAACTTCACAAACTCTTGAATAAATAATAATAATAATAATAATAATAATAATGTCTGAGCATGTCTATTCATACTCTGTGTTTTGTTGTTTGTAAACAGAGGTTAGGCACATTCGGACCCCTGCGCTGTGGGGAGATGTACGCTCTGGACCGTCTTCTCCGGGAAGCGAGAGTTCTTGAGCTCATACGATGGGTTGTGAAGGACTCGAGGGGCGAAGTCATCCAGCCAGAGGAGGGTGAGTCTCACTGATTGTAGTATTTTAACTGTTATAATGCTTTAGTTCTGTTGACTATACATCAGTTTGGTCTCTGTGGTGTTTAAGTTGTATCTTACCTGTGAGCTAATTTCTTTGCAATTGTTCGTACATTGTTTTTCATGCATCACGGATCGTATATTATACAACAGAATGCTATTTCACATATTTTGTCACAAGTTTTTCCTCACAACCACTTCTATTTCCCACATTCTCTTTGTATGTCGGAGCAGTTGTTCCTCAGTTAGATCAGTGCCAAGGGGCTGTGCTGCTATGGCGGCAGTGCACGGATGGCTGCAGCATCTACAGCTCCTCCACAGAGGCCTTCTTACAGGCCCTCAGCGACACTTACGCCAGCAAACTCCCTGAGAGAGGAGCCGGTTTCACAGACACAGGTGTGTGTGTGTGTTGTGTATTCATGCATGAACACTATAAATTAGTTATTGGGAGATTGGTTTCTGTAAAATCCATTAATCAACATATAAATTACAACCTTAACCATAACTTCCTGTTTTTCATCTCCGGGAAGGATTTAATATCCTGCTAATCATTGTTTCTGATGGCCCCGGGTGCGTACATTTTGATAGACTAAATCAGATTTTCTTTGACCCTCTGTGACCCTGAACTTGTGTGTGTGTGTGTGTGTGTGTGTGTGTGTGTGTTAGTGTTTCTGCGTCTGCTGGAGCGGATCCTGGAGAGGAAGCGACCCAGGCGTGCAGGAGGTGTGTCCAAAGAGACTCTCACCCTCTTCCAGTTTTGGAGCTACCTGGAAGCAGAGGGGGTGAATGACTTGGACACACACATTCCTGAGCTGGCTGAAGAAGGTATATTTGAGTGCCATATAATGGGCTGTTCACATGGAAAGCAGTTTGCGGTGACAAACAGACCGAAAGTCATGCATTCACTTCATCAAATCATATGTTTGTCAATAAAGGACAAACTAAATTAATCAAAAAGTGATCGTAATGTCTCAAATAGATGCTATTTTTTACTTTCTAGTCATCAGAAGATGACAAAATGTTTCTAGAGGACAAAAAAAAAACTGAAAAAAAAAAACATGTGACAGTTAAGTCGAGAGTAATGGCTGTTGTAAATATATAAAAATATAATACAGTTGTTTTAAATTGTAATAATGAAGTGAAGTGAAGTGAAGTGAAGTGACATTCAGCCAAGTATGGTGACCCATACTCAGAATTTGTGTTCTGCATTTAACCCATCCGAAATGCACACACACAGAGCAGTGAACACACACACACACTGTGAGCACACACCCGAAGCAGTGGGCACCCATTTATGCTGCGGCGCCCGGGGAGCAGTTGGGGGTTCGATGCCTTGCTCAAGGACACCTAAGTCGTGGTATTGAAGGTGGAGAGAGAACTGTACATGCACTACCCCCACCCACAATTCCGTCCAGCCCGAGTCTAGAACCCACAACCCTTCGATTGGGAGTCCAACCCTCTAACCATTAGGCCACGACTTCCCGCGTAAAAATAAATTATATGCATACTTGGTGAGCATATTAAACATATTTTAAAATACTGAAGAACAGTAGAATTATTTATATTATCACTTTAAACATAAATCCAACATTAAGAAGGTCCTTAAAAACCCAAGTATAGCTCACCATTAGTGTCACTGTATTCAGCAGAAAAACACATACTTTTACCAACAATGCAGATACTTTCATTTTTCTTTTGAGTTTGTGATTGATACTTGAAAGAGAATATCATCAGAAATGCAATGTGAATGCAAAATCCAGTTTACACTGAAAGTTTATCATCACATCATTGGAAATTGCCCCTATTATCACCTCATTCAACTACTGAGTCATTGTGGTATCATGGTGCATTTTTCCAGTCCTCCCCCACCTAATGTTCTCTCAGCAGTGTCCCATGTCTCTCTTTCTTTCTCTTCATGCAGTGTGGCTAGTTCAGTGCCTGCAGTCTGGAGATCAGGATGTTCTGGTCAAATCTTTGAAGAAGCCTCCTGAGTGCAGTCTGAAGAGGGAGGGCCTGCAGGCTGTCAGTCTGCTGCTGAGGGATCCAAGAGGGAAAGTGTGCAGTGCAGCCAGCTCCCTGCTGAGGAGTCTAGCTGACCAAACCCGCCATAGAGAGAGGGTAAGATCCCCCTGCAAACTCTACAAACTCCAAATATAATAGTAAAGTATAGACACAAATAAAAGCAAAATACTTTTCTACAAAAGTAATGTCGCAACTTTAAGTATAAGCTATGAGATCACATGGTTTAAAAATATATTAAAAATCTGTCAAATGTGTCCAAAGTTTTCCACTTTAAATGCTAAATTTCCCTGTTGATATATAAAAAGCTTACATTTAGTTAGTTGAAGTACAAAATAACTACAACTAACATTTTTTTTTTAAATAATCAAAATTTATAATCAAAATGTGTGTATATATATATTTAAAATAAAAATGAATACAATTATTATAAAATACACAAAAAAATTACTTAAACTTTAAAATATAAATAAAAACAGATAATATAAAAAATTCTAAATATTAACAAAACTATAATAGTATGTCAGTGATACTACAATAACGAACACTCGAATTTTATCTTTAAAAATAATAAACTAATATTATAACAACACTGTTAAATGTAATCTTTAGTAAATTTCAGAAAGAAAATGTATTTTTCACAATTTAATGTTGTTACCTTAATCAACTTAATCAAAAAAATAGATTTTAGTTTTACATTAAATTTTTACGTATTTAGTAGAGCCCGACCGATATGGGTGTTTTGGGGGGCTGATACCGATATTAGGGTGTAAAAAACGACAGATACCGATATATCGGCCAAAAAATTTTTTGTAAGCTTTATTAAAGTACAGTATAGTCAAAAGTTTGGACACACTTCCCATTTGCTATATATTACAGTATATAGCCTACATAAACAGAATATATATACATAAACACTTTTTTTTTTTTGTAATGATAACTCCGATGTGGTGAGCAAACACTTATAATGATTTGACAAACATAGGTCTATGTAGTGGAGGCAGGGTATATAACAAACTTTATTATTCAAAATGAGTATGACATCAGTGCACTTAACATAATGTAAACATCTAAAATAAAGCAATTATAATTTCCAATATTTTATAAACTCTGTGTATTCTTTGTTAATTAAATGAACATGCAGAACTGTTTCATTTAAATAGTCTTTTTTACAGTTTAGCATTCACAGTCTATATATATATATGTGTGTGTGTGTGTGTGTGTGTGTACTGACCTGTTTTTTATTTATTCATCAAAAATAATACAAATTCCATGAAATTCTGTTATACAGCAAATACCGTTTTTATGTCTGGATTCCCCAATTCCGTCAATGTTTTCTGCATTGCAGAAATCATAGGGCCCTACTAATGTAGCAAACAAATATGATAAGCTCATTGTGAGAGTAAAAGACGGGGAAATTGTTGACTCAATTAGCATTGAGTCTCTCCAATAAGGTGAGAACGTAGGGTTTAAATCTCCATTCAGCAGACTCAAGCCACCACCGCACTGCTGTCTGTTGGACTGCAGAAAGATACTTACTTTTCAATCTGCTACCGTATGACTGTATGACAAACCATGCTGACACTGTATCTGCGCTGCAACAGGACGCAACAAAGCAACCGTTGATTTGATTTTGATGTCTCTCATTTCTGTTCTGTCTCAGGCATTGGTGAGCTGTCTAGAGTTGCTTGAGGATGAAAGTGTTGAGACGCGGGTGTGTGGATGTAAATCACTCGCATGCCTGAAGGTCAGTTGAAGCTTATAAACTTCTGGACTAGAAAAACCAGCACCACTCAATCTATGTTTTTTTTTTTTACACTGTGTATATATATGCTTGCATAACATCAAATGCTTGGTGGTAATATGTGCTCTTGTAATCTGAGTGGAAATCAGGTTATATGCAGCTTCACACATCAGTGTTTGAGGAGCCCTGCTGTCTGTGTTTGTGCATTACAGGCCAAAGAGAGCATCGAGCAGCTGGTGTATCTGTGCCGGACAGATAAGGAGGATGTGAGGGAGGCTGCCAAACAAGCTCTGCTTGTGCTAGGTAAGCAGTTGAACTAAACCAGAGGAAATGGACACACGAAGGAAAGATCGGTAATGAAAGTGAAAGAATGCGTGTTCCCACAGTGAGCCGTGTAAAAATGATAAAGATCAGAGAATTTAAAAAGAATGGCTGAAAGATTCAGGGAAATTTATAACATTTTAGAAGTTTGCAAAATGTCTATATTGAATTTATAGTCTGTATAAAATAATTCAAAAACAAAATGCTGAACAAAAAATTTCAAAAAATAAATATTATTCTTAATTAAATGAATAAAAATGAATGGACTGAAAGGTATTGGCATTTTAGAGAGAAGCATAATGTCTCTTATTTGTGTTTCTTTTGTCTTAATTGCAGGGGAGGAGGGGAAGATGGCCCTTCGACACCTTGAGTCCTCACAAGATGGATTGCCCCGGCTTTTTGTGCCGGGCAGCATGGCCAGTACGGCTTTCTGACACAATCAACTGAGCGATACTTGTCGAAAATAATGTACATGTGTTTCAGTATCCTCACCGTCATGATCATGCCAATTACAAACGATAAATGCACACTTAAAAACTATCAAACCGTTTTAATGACAAATCAGCTTAATCACACTCTTGCAGATAGAGTGTCAGCACTGTCCTCAAAGATAGGACAGATGTTATACACTCATTTGACAAGAGGACTTGTATGTCGATCTGTATGTTATTAATATTTTGGATATGGCCTGAGATGAACTACTGTGAAGTGATTAGGTAAGATACATAGGTGGCAATGGGTTTATAAAGAATATTTTACTGCCTTAAGACTCGGCCCAACGGTGTTGCCTTCATCATTCGTTAAATGAAGCTGGACCCTGATCAGCAATACAAGTGATGACTGATATTGATGGGAGAGAAAGTGTTTTTTCACTTTATTGGGCAGTGACTACCCGCAGAATACATGGAGAATCTGATTGTCCACTTTGTGAAGAGTGCTTGTGTGTGTACACAGTGATTGGAGAATACATTCTGGAAGCTGAGGGGGTCTCTTTGAAATTACTTCCTCATTAATCCCAAACTTTCATAGGGAGGGACCTTGTTGCCATAGTAACAGTGCCATTCCATACTGTCATATGCTTTATTGATACAGAATATATATCTATATTCCATCGGAAGTAAAAATGTTTTGTGTTGTCATTTTGTTTAAATGCTCAATAAGCCAATGCAGATCTGATTTGATTCACCAAACACTTCACATTTAAGCCACTGGCATTGTAAAATCTGCTGTAAAAGTGGTGAAGCTGTCCATTTTTTACCAAGATTTCATCATTATTATAAGTGAAAGCTGTAAACTGTGGTGAATATTGCCTTTTGCGATAGGTTCTGACAACCTTTCCATGCTTTTGATCTGTAGAATGGCCATAGATCATGTTCGACTCATCCTTGCATTTCTCCAGTGCTGCTAGACGGAAAGGCTCGGAGTTGGAACCAGAGACCGTTTGTTCATCATTTTACATAACATTATTTTCTAGTTCAAGCTGTTCCAGACTTAAATATGACAAAGAACGCCTCTTCAGTGTATAAGTGCCTCAAAGTAGTATGGGGAGCAAGAGAATTAGATAGACTTTATTTAAAACTCAAGACTGTGGTTTAGGATCATAAACTGCAGAACAGATTTAAATATATTTTTCATTATTATCTACAGATTGTGCAGCATTAAAGAAGTGATTTACTATTGATTTTTTTTTTTTTATTTACTCTAAATGTATATTGTCTGACAAGGATATTGCTGGCATCAACTGTAAAGGAAACCATTAAAATTATGGACACTAAAACTTGGGCGACATGTTAATTTATTAACAAATTTAATGTCTGTTATTTGTACTTTGTCACAAAGAAAATGTTAAAATAAGGGAATTACGTAACCAAAGCATTTCCAAACTAATGTATGCATGCTCAAATGGTCATTATCAAGGAAAAAAGCAGTACATTACATAACACAGGACTAGTGTAGTGTATTGGTCAAAATGGCTTCCTACATGATTTTACAAACACACACACACACACATATATGTATGTATAATGTATATGTATATGAAACTTGTAAGATTTGTTATCAAACGCACACACAAACAGCTACATACGTTTATATATATATATATATATATATATATATATATATATATATATATATATATATATATATATATACACACACATATAAAAAACAGGCTCTCACTATCTTTCCACCTTATATTTCCACTTCGGGCTGTTAAACTAACATAGTATCTTCTAATAAATTCTTATATTATTATTAGAGGATCATATGCTGCAATGTTAACATAATATGTATACACATAAAATTTATACACATTTGACTCGATGCTCTCTTGTATTAAAAAAAAAGGAAGGCCCACATCCGTAATTCAAAAGTAGCGCCCCACACGGCCAATCCGCGCACTGCTTGTGTTTACAGCCCTCCCCCACGCCACCGCCCCCCTGCCTGACGCGCATGCGCAACAGCAGCTCGAGGCCGCCATTTTGTGCGGAGCCTACTCTGCAAAAGCGGGAGAGGATTAAAACCGCCGGAGGTGAAGGACGCAGTTTTACTCCGTCTCGTACCAAAGGAAGAACAAACCCTGGGCTTTCTATCGAATTCAACGCGAGAGTAAATCACCAAACGCAGGTAAAACAGCACTACTTTTTCGAAAGGGGGGAGTTTTGCAGGAGCTTTAATCGGCCTCTAGGTGTCACGATGGGGCTCCCAGTCCAGGCGGCTGGCGGGGGGTGTTTGTCTCCCTCTATCGTTATCGAAAATTTAGCAAAAAACATTTATAACCCAGAAGTTCGGGCTTCAGCCCGATTATTATGCACTATTGATGCTATATCAGGCAGCATTTTACAAAGATGCTATTATTTTAGGACAGGATGTTTGCTTCAGTCTTTAGGCCAGGCGTCCATTTTCTGTTTCTTCTCTTTGTTTCCTGTCTTTAGAAACCCGCCGTTTCTGCACGCGCACTTAGCTAACCAGCTAATATGCTTCCCAAAGTTAACCAATTTCCAACCCTGCCACACCCAAACAGTGTGAAGAAAAGCAACTAAATCCACAAACGTCAAATCCGCGAGGTTTTGAGCTTAATATATGCTATTTGTAAGCCGTAAAACAGATTCCAGGTCGCGCCTATTGCTGTGTTCGCGCCCCTCCTCGAGCAGTTAAATTCAAACCCGAGTCGATGAAACATTGACCCGGTTCAGCGATAATAAAGTCCCATTACTGCGGCCTGACTTCGCTCTTTGGTCTTTAACGTTACTTCTCCTGGAATCAAATATGATCGGTTGTTTAATTGTAAATAAATAAGCATTAAATGTCTATTTGGTGTTTTAGCATGAGTTCTGCCGCCGTTGCCGCCGTATTGCGCAGATTAAAATCAAACGAGGAAGATGTCGTTCCTAAATGATATCGATGGCCATTTTCGAGAAGTAAGAGCGAGTCCCGCCACCGAGCCCAGAATCCCAGAGTTTATCGCCTGAGAACACCGCTAAATCGCCCCGGTCGTCGATCTCCGTGCGACCGCTCACTCTTATAGAAAGACTAACCTCAAGCAACAAACGACAGAAGGGATAAAAACTGTGGAGAGCTCCCTCTACAACCCGACTGGTAGTGGTACAAAAATACGATTAACCATCTCAGAATGCCCTCTTGCTGTGGAAAATCATAAGGGTGTTTTAAAACGTGTGAAGGTAAATGAATAGTGGATACGTTTGTATTGTTTTGTCGGTTTAGATGGCTTGGTGGTCAAATGCGCACGATCATAAGGAAGTAGACACGAACCAGTTCAGATGATGCTTTCTGGCGCCGAATCAAGAGTTCAAAATGTGGTTTTGGTACAATGAAAGTCAAGTTTTGCAAGTTTGCCGAGGTTGTTTATATAATATATGGGTCAAAGACCCATTTTTGTGTCCGCATCAAATTACATTTAGTCATTTTGAAATTCATAAAACACATCTTAAATGCAAGTAAATTGCCTTTTATTCATATTTCAAATAACTTTTAGTGGCAATATGTCTAAATATGGGGAGAGATAATGTTCCACAGTGTAAAATTGTCATTCAGCTAATTGGCTAAATAAATATAAAATGCCAAGTTAAAAATATTTGTCTTGGCATTTTCAAGTAACGTTAATTTTAAATTTTCAAGTAAAATAAGAGTCATTTTAGGCAGTCTGTGACATCATTAAATGCCACTTGGAAAACAGTGTGGTGCTGCAGAAAAGTGTGTTTATTGCTCTTAGATACTTGATAATTTAACCTTCTCATGGTGTGGTAATATGGGTTTCAAAACATTCAGTGCAATGCCAAAAACCGTTTTAATGTTAGATTTTATGAAGAGTATATGTTGTGAATAATTGATTAACTACAAGTGCTGGTCATATAATTAGAATATCATCCAAAAGTAGATTTATTTCACTAATTCCATTCAAAAAGTGAAACTTGTATATTATATTCATTCATTACACACAGACTGATATTTTTCAAATGTTTATTTCTTCTAATTTTAATGATTATAACTGACAACTAAGGAAAATCCCAAATTCAGTATCTCAGAAAATTTTAATATTACTTAGTTCACCCAAAAATCTAATTTGTCATTAATAACTCAAAACCAGTAAGACCTCCATTTATCTTCGGAACACAGTTTAATATATTTTATATTTAGTCTGAGAGCTCTCAGTCCTTCTGTGTCCATGTCCAGAAAGGTAAGAAAAACATCATCAAAGTAGTCCATGTGACATCAGAGGGACAGTTAGAATCTTTTAAGCATCGAAAATACATTTTGGTCCAAAAATAGCAAAAACTACAACTTTATTCAGCATTGTCTTCTCTTCCGTGTCTGTTGTGAGAGAGTTAAAAACAAAGCAGTTTGTCATATCCGGTTCGCCAATGAATCATTTGATGTAACCGGATCTTTTTTTAATCAGTTCGCCAAATCGAACTGAATCATTTTAAATGGTTCGCGTCTCCAATACGCATTAATCCACAAATGACTTAAGCTGTTCACTTTTTTTAATGTGGCTGACACTCCCTCTGAGTTAAAACAAACCAATATCCCGGAGTGATACATGCACTCAAACAGTACACTGACTGAACTGATGTGAAGAGAGAACTGAAGATGAACGCCGAGCCAGATCACGACTTTTACTTGATGTTCGACATCAAGTTGTTTTTATTTTCATCTGAAAGAATAACTTATTTCAGTAAGCTAGGCCCTATGTGTTCAGTAAGCTTGTTTCAGTAAGCTATGTGTTTTCAAGGTTTTATTGAATACTATCTCTATACAAGTGCAAAGTAATGCATTCTTAGTTAGTCTTTTATTTTGTCATTTTAAGAGCAATAAACATATATTGCAATGTTAAGGAATTCATGTTTTTTTCATTCAGATATGTAAATCATCATGTATAAATTGTTAGTAGTCAATTAATGGGGAGATGATCGAAATGGAATCGGTCTGAAAAAATTAATTGTTAGATTAATCGATGCATCGAAAAAATAATCGTTTATCCCAGTCCTAATAATCATCAAAATTAAAAGAAATAAACATTTTAAATTTATCAGTCTGTGTGTAATGAATGAATGTAATATACAAGTTTTACTTTTTGAATGGAATTAGTGAAATTAACTTTTTGATGATATTCGAATTATTTTACCAGCGCCTGTATAGATCATTGAGTGTGAGCACTAACCGCTCCGGAGTGCAGATCTTCCGATATGTGCTGCATGATTGAGTGGCAAAAGTGATAGATCTGCAAAGCAATAATTTCAGAGAGGGACGTGTGTTATCGCGTCCCATATAACTCAAAATAATAAACCACAAAGTTAACAAAAAATTCACTCCACTGTGTTGAGTGAGAGCGCTTCTCTGCTGTCTTCATGTGCTATCGTGAACTTCCTATTTCCAACTTATAAAGTCATGAATATGAGCTCATTGCATTCTTTTCTGTTAAAAATAGTCGACAGTAGTTTGTGAATGTTAATGCTTAGCCTGAATAATACATTTAAGTGTGTGTGTCTTTTATATATATATATATATATATATATATAAAAAACATTGATGACATGATTTGTTTGCATCCCAACAGGTTGAGCTAGATAGTAAGAAGCAAAGTTGAGACAGATAGTTCATTCATCGGAGGCAGAAAGTGGTGAAGGCACAGGTGTAGAGAGATGAAGTATTCATTTTTGGTACAGGTAAACCCACAGTCTGCTATACAAACACAGAAGTCTTGATGTCTATGGAAATGCCAAATCAACTCTATTGTTCACCATTTGCAAGGCTGATAGCAGGCCTCCTTGGTATAAGCAAGTAAACAAAAAAAGTCCAGTTTGCTGTCAGGTAACTAACTTTAGCATCCTACATATAATGCTGCATTATAACTTTGTTACTTTTAATCTGTGTAGGTATTACCCATGGAAGGGGGACCGACTGAGGCAGTGGTGGAAGATGCAGGGGATGCTTTCAAGGCCAAGGAATGTAAGACGTACCAAAGGCGACGAGAAGATGAGGAAGTGGGTGCTGAATTGCTGCAGGCTGCTGTGTTAGAGCAAGCCCAGGCTGAAGGAGAGCCTGTGGTGGAAGCTGTCAACAGCAGCGTGGAGATGATGGTGATGGACTCCCTGGACCCTGCCCTGCTCCAGATGAAAACAGAAGTCATGGAGGCTGCTGTCGGTGCACCTCTTGGTGTGGCTGGTGCCGCTCATGAAGCCACGGTCACCACTGTCGATGATACTCAGATCATCACCTTACAGGTGGTGAACATGGAAGAGCAGCAGTTGGGCTTGGGAGAGCTGCAGCTGGTGCAGGTGCCCGTTTCAGCTGTGCCTGTCACTGCCGCTACTGTGGAAGAGCTGCAGGGGACGCTGGTGGATGCCACTGCCATGCCTAAAGATGGGGAGCCGGTCATCTGTCACACCCTGCCATTGCCTGAAGGCTTCCAGGTTGGTCATCTTTTATGTTCTGATCAGACTACACCTTTTAAATTCAGAGTGCTGTGACTTTCTGGTGAATCTAAATGATATATCTTCTACAGGTGGTCAAAGTGGGTGCAAATGGAGAAGTGGAAACTGTGGAGCAAGATGAGCTCCAGGCCCAAGATAATCAGCCTCCACAGCAGGAGGAGGAGGATATGGTTGAAGCCCAAAATGAAGACCCAAACTGGTCCAAAGATCCAGACTACACACCCCCTGTTAAAAAGGCCAAGAAGACTAAGAAAAGCAAGCTGCGTTATAACACCGAGGGTGATAAAGACATGGACGTGTCTGTGTATGACTTTGAGGAGGAACAGCAGGAGGGACTGCTCTCTGAAGTCAATGCTGAGAAAGTTGTGGGTAACATGAAACCGCCAAAACCAACCAAAATTAAGAAGAAAGGTAAGAAAGTGTGATACACACCGAGTGAATAGACACTTGCATGATGTTATAGTATAGTGTCAGTATCCGATCTGTGCTGGGTCTAAATCATTGTCTGTGTGTGTAGGTGTTAAAAAGACATTCCAGTGTGAGCTGTGCAGTTACACTTGCCCTCGCCGTTCCAATCTGGACCGCCACATGAAGAGCCACACGGATGAGAGGCCTCACAAGTGCCATCTTTGTGGACGAGCCTTCAGGACTGTGACGTTGCTGAGGAACCACCTCAACACCCACACAGGTACATGATCTCGAGTGCATTAGAATTAATAGGCTTTCTAGAGTGAATTAGAAAATGAAAGACTATTTTATTTTTATTTTTTTCTCTCTCACAGGCACCAGACCACATAAGTGCACTGACTGCGACATGGCCTTCGTCACCAGTGGAGAACTGGTGCGACACCGACGCTACAAGCACACTCATGAGAAACCATTCAAGTGCTCCATGTGTGACTATGCCAGTGTAGAGGTTGGTCTGAGAGTATCATGTTGATTTTTTTTCTTTCATGGAAAATTGCTTCCATTTTGACCTAAGTCTTTAAACTAAACAGGTTAGCAAGCTAAAGCGCCACATTCGCTCCCACACTGGAGAGCGTCCGTTCCAGTGCAGTCTCTGCAGTTATGCCAGCAGAGATACCTATAAGCTGAAGAGACACATGAGGACCCACTCAGGTCAGCAGCACTTTCTCAGATTGTGAACTAAATTGGTTCAAGAAATGGAATTGATGTGAATATTGGGATGTTTTTTTTTTTTTATCTGTCCTATAGGAGAGAAGCCCTATGAGTGCTATATCTGTCATGCACGTTTTACTCAGAGTGGTACCATGAAGATGCACATACTGCAGAAACACACAGAAAATGTGGCAAAGTTTCACTGCCCCCACTGCGACACCGTTATTGCCCGCAAGAGTGATCTTGGTAAAACTACAATGTTCAGCATTAACATTTTATAGTTGTTACTGGTGTGCTTTTTAGTAGCAATGACCACTTGTAACATACTTGTGGTGTATTGATGTTTACACATGTGCTGTGTCCCTTTCAGGTGTGCATCTCCGTAAGCAGCATTCCTACATTGAGCAGGGCAGGAAGTGCCGTTATTGTGATGCAGTTTTCCATGAGCGCTACGCACTCATCCAGCATCAGAAGTCCCACAAAAATGAGAAACGCTTCAAGTGTGATCAGTGTGATTATGCATGCCGTCAGGTTAGACAGCTCATGCTAAATTCTCTCCAGATTAAATTTTGTAAGCACTTTTTTATCACCTTGTAGGGAACTCTGCTTTATATTTACTGTTGTGTTCTTGCTGTCAGGAGCGTCACATGGTCATGCACAAGCGCACCCATACTGGGGAGAAGCCATATGCCTGCAGCCAGTGTGAGAAAACTTTCAGACAGAAACAGCTGCTGGACATGCACTTTCGGCGCTATCACGACCCCAGTTTTGTACCCACATCCTTTGTATGCACCAAGTGCGGCAAGACCTTCACTCGCAGGGTATGGTATATTAAAGAAGTTTGAGGTATTTCAGGGTGCTGCTGGATACAGTAAACGTTGTTTAACAAATTGTGTGTTTTTAACAGAATACCATGGCCAGACATGCAGAGAACTGCAATGGTATGGATTCTGGTGATGGAGAGAATGGAGCTCCTCCCAAAAGGGGCCGTGGAGGCAGAAAGAGGAAAATGCGATCTAGAAAGGATGATGATGATGATGATAGTGGTGAGTGGCTTGGCTATGGTTTTGCTATTATGTTGGTGGTTGTATTAGAAGTTGAACAAACACCTGCACGAAATCTGTCAATAAGAACGTGATTATCTAAACTGTTGGGCTGGATGTGGGGCCAATAATATAAATCATGACCATTTTAAGAGAGTTTTAACGCTGTGACCTGAATACCTTAGATGAGCATGGAGAACCTGACCTTGATGACATTGATGAAGAGGAAGATGATGACCTATTTGATGATGACATTGACCAGATGGATGTGGAACAGGCTCCACCCAGCATTCCCATCCCTGCGCCAGCCGAACCTCCTGTCAAGAGGAAACGTGGCAGACCCCCAAAGAATGCAGCCAAGGCTTCTCCTACCAAGTCTGTCACCAAAACCACCACAGGTAACTTGTGCGCTGATGCATATTATAGGGCCCTATGAATTTTTTAATTTTTATTTTATTTATTTTTTTCTGGTGTAATTTTTCTGGAATTTTTTTTCTACTTTTTTTTTTTTTTTTATAGTTATCAAAGGTTTATTAATCAAAAAGCATGATGCTGAAAACACCGTAAGTATCACATGTGCTTCAGTCAGTGTGTAATAAATAAAACTGTGCATCTGCGCCATTCATTAACAGAGGTTCAGAACATTCGGGATTCATATTTAAATTCGACTTTTTTTTTAAACTGTGAATTCCGTTTTTGTGACTGGACTCCATGATTTGTCCACGTTTTCCACATCGCAGAAATCTTAGGGCCCTAGTATTAAGAGAAACCATTCAAAGTCTCTTTTAACTGTTTAACTTAATGATTCTCTCTGCTTCTAGCAGCTGCTGCCATTATCCAGGTGGAGGATGAAAGCACAGGGGCCATTGAGAACATCATCGTGAAGAAGGAGCCTGAGGGCATGGATGCAGCTTCAGCTGCCCAGCCGGTAGTGGAGGAAGTGGAGGCTGTCGAGGCCGGTGTAGAAACAGTGCAGCTAGACATCCCTGAAGCTGCGCCGAATGGTGATCTTACTCCTGAAATGATCCTTAGCATGATGGACCGGTGATCTGGGGATACGTGTACATCCACAGGCTGATCACAAATGCTTGCATAAATGCACATCCCCATATTTGTCCCTTGATTATATATAGATATACCTACACATGCTCACATTTCTTTCTTCACCTCCTTTAATACAGCACTGTGTCCTCCCCCAAATTCTGAACGTCCTGAAGTTTCTTACATCTGATCTTTTCATTACGATCACAAAACTGCGCTTTTCTAATGTTTTTATCATACCAGTAGTTCAACTGCGGATTTCTTTTTGCTGTGTACATTGTATGTGGAGAGGCAAGATGATTTTTTTGAGAGCAGGAATATCTCCGACATTATGTGGTATATAATACATGCATTTCTAGTTTTCTTTACCCAGCTAACCTGCCGTCTTTACTTATTTCGATTACCATGGCAATAGAGAAATTATCATTTTGTGCCTGGCAAAGCCTTGAAATCTAGATTCTCCGTCACTGCTGTAGAAATGGGTTTTATTTTACCCCGCCTGTCCAAGAAAATCCTTTCAATGTTTGAGATTTCTGATGACTTTTATTCTGTTTGTTCCTCATGTGCTCTTTCACTGCTCACAGTTGATAATGTTAGAGCGTAGAAATGTAGCCATCTGATTATAAAGCCAGGGACGATTACATCCATCCATTTATATATAAAAAAAAAAACCTGCGGTTGATAAAGTTGTACAAAAAAGGTAATCTTGGCTAGTATTGCTTGTAAATAATTTTAATTTTCTGTTTTATGAAGATTTTAATCTTTTTCTAGTGAATTGATGACGTTGAATGCTAGGGCGCAATGGCTTTTAACAGTAGTTGTTTGGAAACATGCCACTGAAGGCTTTCAAATTACTTGTGGGGAAAAAAAATAAAAGCCTGAAGAATCATGTCGGCTGTATAACTAACCCCCATTCTTTCTGTCCTTCTGTAGCTTTAATTGTTGCATTTGGTCTGCTCAACTTGCTTGATAGGGAGGGGTTGCGTCATCTTTTTACCACTGCTTAAAGGCGACGAAAGAGTGGCTTTAATATTGTACCACCTGATGAATAGGCTTCCATGTTTGATTTTTATTTTTTCTAGCTTTTGTAAAAGGAGGAAAAGGGACAGAACTGGGCAGGTACAGCGACGCGCACGTCCCCAATCATTAGGATCTGTTTTGATGTGGTCGTGTTCCCAACAACCACCCCTAATATTAAGCTCCAAGTGACCTGAGTTAATAGTTTCATGGGATTTTGAAAAGAGACTTAAAGTTTACAGTAGGTTTGTTCAGATCACATTTAATTAAAAAAAAAAAGTTTAATACAAGTGTTCGAGGAAGCTATTTTGATATGAACTCTTTCTAGAGGGGGAGCTTGGATGGGTTATTTGTAAAAAGTTTGTCACTTGTTCAAAAGAGCAATGTCCTTATTTCAGAATATTTGTTTTTCTAAATCAAAATGAAGTTTTCCTCCAACATGTAGTTGCATTTAAATTGCTTTCTTTTTTTAAGCTCTTAAAAATATAGGTAAAGGTTTTTTCTTTTTTTCTTTTTGTTTTCTTGTAAGCCTAGCTGTACTGTGTGAATTTTACAATGGTCAGAAAACCAACCTTATAAAGACATTTATTATGGCTGGGTGGGGTATAGAGGTCAAATGAGGTAAGATGGTGTGGAGAATGTATTGCTGTACAGCTAATAAAAAAACAAATATTGTCAGTGTCTGTTTTCTCCTCTTTTTTTTCAGTTATGTGACATTTCGACAGGAATTTGATACAATTATATGCTATTTGAAACACAGACTTTCATTCTTTACCTAGTTACAAAGGTGAAAATAATGAATCTTGTTTGTCATTTAAATTTTTACATGGTTCTTTTGCTTTAATGAGTACAGATTAAGTTTTAAAATGTAAAACAATCTTTAGGGTGTGTGAGATATATATATATATATACATATACAATTTTGTGAATTAAAAAACCTTGTGAATTAAAAGTTCACTTAAGATCTGAGGCAAATCAGCCAAGATCAATGATTAGATCCAGAAAAATCCTCTAAATGACGGAAAATAAAAGATTATGTCCAGTATCTGGTAATATAGCCATAGAGTGTGTGTGTGTGTGTGTGTGTGTGTGTGTGTGTGATATATATATATATATATATATATATATATATATATATATATATATATATGGTCTGGGAACACCTTTTTTCCACCTAAACATTAGATTTTATCAGTGACCGTAGATCAGGTACAGTTTATAGCTGAACAATATTCTACTAGAGGGAGATGCTGACTTAAAAAAAAAGAAAAAAGAAAAAAAAAGTCTAATTTAGCGTTTTTATTTTCTTTAGCATCTAGCCACAAGTACGACTCCAAAATCTCTGCATCATTTCAATTGGTCAGACAATACGTGTTGTCATTATCAGGTGTACTACTGACTGAAGCTTTAAATATTAACCTGATTTGCAAACACTGATATACTTGCATTGTGGATGAAATTAATGTATGTGTGAAACTGCACATTATGAAGTAACTGTAATAGGATGCTGTTCATTTTGTTCAGATCACATCCTGTTTCAGACCTGTACTCTCAAACTGTGGCTTCCCCCATAAGAATGAATCATAAAGCAGCAGGATGTGTGTTTTACAAGAGTGTGTCACAAACTTACATGAGAGCTCTCAGTGCCGGCCTGTCTTCACCTTGTTGCCACCAACATTATGACGGCGCAGACAGATGTCCCATTTTGTCTCAAAGGTAAGATGCTTATACAATACTTTCGGAACATGCTACTAAAATATGATACAATTATTACTTGTAGGCTTGTTTATTCTGTGAGATAAGTGTCTGTAGCTCTTTATACAATCCCTACTCTGTCAATACAGTTTTTTTTAAGTAATGTAATGTGCAGTTCTGCAAAAATGTTTATTTGTGCTTGATTTCTAGAATGCATAACTGAGTATTTGAAGCCACAGAGGGTTCAGTTCATGAGCTTGGTGCATCTCAGCCAGTGCAAGGGGCGAGCAGAGAGCAGAGTTTTGGTATGTCAGCCTCTTACATTTATTTCCAAATAGATAATACATATTTTATATTTATTTCAGCACCATATACAGTGGGTATGGAAAGTATTCAGACCCCCTTTTCACTCTGTTTTATTGCAGCCATTTGCTAAAATCATTTAAGTTCTTTTTTTCCCCTGATTAATGTACACAGCACCCCATATTGACAGAAAAACACAGAATTGTTGACATTTTTGCAGATTTATTAAAAAAGAAAAACTGAAATATCACATGGTCCCAAGTATTCAGACCCTTTGCTGTGACACTCAAGTATTTACATTTCTTCTGATCATCCTTGAGATGGTTCTACACCTTCATTTGAGTCCAGCGATGTTTCATTATACTTATTGGACTTAATCAGGAAAGCCACACACCTGTCTATATAAGATCTTACAGCTCACAGTGCATGTCAGAGCAAATGAGAATCATGAGGTCAAAGGAACTGCCTGAAGAGCTCAGAGACAGAATTGTGGCAAGTCACAGATCTGACCAAGGTTACAAATCATGTTCTGCTGCTCTTAAGGTTCCTAAGAGCACAGTGGCCTCCATAATCCTTAAATGGAAGACGTTTGGGATGACCAGAACCCTTCCTAGAGCTGGCTGTCTGGCCAAAATGATATATCGGGGGAGAAGAGCCTTGGTGATAGAGGTAAAGAAGAACCTCTCCTCAGTGCAAGACACATGAAAGCCCCCATGGAGTTTGCTAAAAAACACCTGAAGGATTCTCTGGTCTGATGAGACCAAGATATAACTTTTTGGCCTTAATTCTAAGTGGTATGTGTGGAGAAAACCAGGCACTGCTCATCATCTGTCAAATACAGTCCTAACAGTGAAGGGGGTGTTTTTCAGCTGCGGGTACAGGACAACTGGTTGCAATCGAGGGAAAGCTGAATGCTGCCAAGTACATGGATATCCTGGACGAAAACCTTCTCCAAAGTGCTCAGGACCTCAGACTGGGCCGAAGGTTCACCTTCCAACAAGACAATGGGTCTCATTCTTGAAACATTCATAAATATACGAGTAAATATGTGAGTGATTTGCACGTAAAGAGACGAAAACTTCTCTTGATTCATAGAATACTTAGTAAACGTCAGATTTGAGAGTGAAATGTGTGTGTGTGTGTGTGTGTGTGTGTGTTAATGAATTGCAATCAGTCGTAAATAGGATGCGCGTGTATGCTCATTCTCAATTACCATAAATCCAGCCCATTAAGTCTTACTGACAACTATATATGGACTATGACACCAAACGAAGGATACATACAGTCGGCATCTAGTTATAGTTGGGGGTGTGGTGAGGGCGGAGTCGGCGTGGGGGAAAACACAGCAAACATAGTGTATCATCAGCTCCTCGGTCCTCGAATCGGATGCATCTGACAGAAACGGTTCTTGACTCGTGAACGAGTCAATGTTTCGCTTATTATCTCAGCTCGGTGTTCATCTTCAGTTCTCTCTCCACAGCAGTTCATTCAATTTGAGTAAATGAATTACTCCGGGATATTGGTTTGTTTTAACTCAGAGGGAGTGTCAGCCACATTATAAAAGTTAACAGCTTAAGTCATTTGTGGATTAATGCGTATTGGAGACGCGAACCATTTCAAACAAATCAGTTTGATTTGGTGAACTGGTTCAAGAAGATCCGGTTACATCGAATGATTCATTCGCAAACCGGATATGACAAACTGCTTTTGAACTCTCTCTCACAACAGACACGGAAGAGAAGTCAATGCTGAATAAAGTCATAGTTTTTGCTATTTTTGGACCAAAATGTATTTTCGATGCTTAAAAGATTCTAACTGACCCTCTGATGTCACATGGACTACTTTGATGATGTTTTTCTTACCTTTCTGGACATGGACAGTATACCGTACATACCGTTTCAATGGAGGGAATGAGAGCTCTCGGACTAAATCTAAAATATCTTAAACTGTGTTCTGAAGATAAACGAAGTTCTCACGGGTTTGGAACGACATGAGGATGAGTTATTAATGACATAATTTTGATTATTGGGTGAACTAACCCTTTAAACCCAATTGAGCACCTCTGGAGAGGCCTGAAAATTGCTGTCCACCAATGTTTATCATCCAGTCTGACAGAACCAGGTGTGAAAAACTTGTTGCACCTTCCCCAAAAAGACTCATGGCTGTATTAGATCAAAAGGGTGCTTCTATTAAATACTGAGTAAAGGGTCTGAACTTGGGGACCATGTGATATTTCAGTTTTTCTTTTTTTTAATAAATGTGCAAAAATGTCAACAATTCTGTGTTTTTTTTTTTTTGTCAATTTGGGGTGCTGTGTGTACATTGAGGAAAAAAATGAACTTATATGATTTTAGAAAATGGCTGCAATATAACAAAGAGTGAAAATTTAAGGGGGTCTAAATACTCTTATTTATCTTATTTGTGTTAATACATTTCTTTATATATGATTTATTCAATAACACAAAAAAGGATGGCAAACCAAACACTAATACATTCTGAAATTCATGTCCATGTTGTTTTTGTTATTTTTGAGTTAATACTATATATATATATTTAAATTAAATGTATTCAATTTAATTATATTGAACACATACAGGCTATAATATATATATATATATATATATATATATATATATATATATATATATATATATATATATATATATATATAATACAATATTACTATCCATCTTTACCATAAGTCCGTAATTCTAGTGTGTGTGTACATATATATATATGTTAGAAGTACGGATGTTTAATAAAATAAAACATTCAATACAATTGTACTGTGACACAAATATGAGAATTTCATGAACTTCCAAATGTTGTCGTATTCGATTGGTCACCCTTTTGCTTTGAAAACAGCAACACTCAAGCAGCGCGAGCTCCACATGTTTATGCGAGACCTGCATGATTTGTCCAGCATGATTTGAGATGATCCAAAGAGCATCATTTGTCTGTACAAAGAGTCACATGATCGATGTCATAAATTCATTTGATCAGTGCCCTAGAGAACTCTTCTTCTGCTGTCATTCATAATGCTGTATTATTTGACTGTGGTGCTTATCTTTCTCCACACAGTGTGCAGAGATGTGCTGATGATATGTGCAGGTCTCATGCTCAGCAGAGCATCAGAGCAAGGTTCTGGTTGCAGTCAGCATTTGTATTGTTTGATTTTGAAACGTTATTCATCATTTAAAGGATGCATGCTTTCCCTGTGTAGTGTGGAAGAGAACGCACTGAAAAGGCCAACATATTGTTGTTTGTAGTTTTGCCAAAAATAGTTTTATAAAATTCAGACCAATAACAGTATTTTAAGCAGGTTGCTGAGCCATAAAACTGAAAGCCTTGCAAAAACAGACATGCGAGTACAACTGAAATAAAGTTGCTAGCCTGTTGTTACGAGCTGTCGTTGTTGACCATCAGATGGCACTAGACTCATTTACTCTGTTCTGTGCACTTTTTTTCTTCTTTGACAGGTGATGTCTCAATGGAGAGCTCATGTGTTCCTCAGCAAGCATCCAGTGAAGGTGTGAAAGGCTATAAAATTCAGTCCTGCATCAGAGCACATAGATCTCACACCAGGGCCAGAGCAATCTTTTTAAATGGGGTGATATACTTTTAGAAATGTTTATTTTTACAGTCAAGTCACACTTAATGTCTAGATGTCATTGCATTTGATACAAAATAGTTAAGGATGGCGTCAATATTGCATTTAATTTGAGCCGGATTCAGACCCTGAGAATATTGAACAAGAACCTTTGCATGCATTGATATTGCAAGACCTATTTTTTGTGGCTTAATCAGGTTTTAGATACGATGTCAACAACCGCTTAAAAATAACTGCATTTACTATGTACAAATAAGTAAATATGTATTATGTTAATTGTTCTTTAATCCTAACATTCTAACATGAATTGCAGTGAAACTGTTATACAGTTGAAATTATTTATACCATAGTCCAGTGTTTCCCACGGACTTGCACTCTTATTTGTGGAGGCATATGTACGCAAAGTCATTCTCTGCCAGCAGGAGGCGCAATCGGAGTGGTAGAGATCGAGGTTTCCCCAGTAACAGCTGTACACAAAGCAGTGCTCCCCTCACAAACACTGACATACATTCCAACATTTGGAACTGAGATAATTTTCACCTATGCATAACTATGTCCACCTATGCCTATGTAAATTAGTAAATTGACATTAAATTCTGTTACCCTATTGTCAGCATTGTTATTCTACCTTGGTAAAGTGACGTGACATTCAGCCAAGTATGGTGACCCATACTAAGAATTTGTGCTCTGCATTTAACCCATCCGAACACACACACACACACTGTGAACACACACCCAGAGCAGTGGGCAGCCATTTATGCTGCGGTACCCGGGGAGCAGTTGGGGATTCAGTGCCTTGCTCAAGGGCACCTAAGTCGTGGTATTGAAGGTGGAGAGAGAACTGTACATGAACTCCCCCCACCCTCAATTCCTGCCGGCCCGGGACTCGAACTCACAATCTTGCGATTGGCAGTCCAACTATCTAACCATTTTGCCATGACTTCCCTAACAGAGTTTGATGGTAACAGTATTGACAATTTTATTTTATTTTTGGCAAAAACTCCACTTGCTAGCGTTATCGCTAAGAGCAGGCTGCAAAAATGAAATCATGATTAAAATACCTATAAATAACCCAGTTTGTGATCAGTAATATATTTAGTTTTTCTTTTGATATTTTGGTGACTGCGTTGACGTTCTTTCAAATAACTTTTTGAACTTTTGATGTTAGTTCCAGCGAGAAATCAGTATTATAGTAATTCAATATTCATTAAGTTACCACAAAAACTCGTTCTATTTTGTTGTAGATCATTAAACTGTTACGTTGCCTCAGAAGTCTGTCCGAAATCAGTTGTATGAGATGCCTTCATGCAAAAATGCTGCCTGCAAAGTTATTGCCTCATACGGCAGCGGGGCAGCAAGTCAGCTGCCCAAGTTGTCGGATGCAGCCAGGGTGTGCATCGATTTGCACTTTGATTTGTGTTTATGTGTGTAACACTAATTCTATTTTCGAATACTATTTAAGATGGATAGTATGTGAATTGATCAATAATAAAGTCCAATGTACATTAGAACACACTGAGTTTATGGAGTATTTAAAAATGTAATTAAGGCTGTCAAAACGATTAATCGCATCCAAAATAAAAGTTTGTGTTTACATAATATATGTGTGTGTACTATATACACACACAGACAGACACACACACATATGCACACATATATATTTAAAAAATATATATCCTAAATTAAACACGCAACAATATAGCCCTAAATGAAATTCTTGAAATTCAAAGAAATGTTGCATGATCATACAACACTTTTAATACTAACATAATACTAACAATATTCTGAAATCATAATGTTAAACTTGACATTCAGAATAACAGGTACAGTATATGTTAAATGCTTCTGTCTTTCCTTTAAATTAAGGAAATTGGCAGTTAGCCCCCCCCACCCAAAAAAAAGAAAGTATCCCTTGAACAGTGAATTGACTGTATGTTACAAAAAAGTTGAAAATGACATATGTACTCCCTTTAAAGTCGATTGTCTTTCTTGATTAGTGAAAGAAGGGCTATTAACTCTTAACGGAATGTATCACTGTGTCATGATATGTTGCTATATATTGAAAGTGTATGACTCAATGCTAGTTCCTGTGAAAAAAAAATCACTTGTTCCAAACTCAGCTTCCGTGTTTGAGTTTCAGTGAGTGACCCAGCCTCCCGGACCCCCACCTTCCCTTCTGTGTTAACTTCTGAGTCACTATATTTCCAGTGTTATTTGTTATGTGTGCTGTCCAGAGCGGTCCTGTCTCTCACTGCAGGTGGAGAGCGCCTTCAGTTATCTAGAGATCTATGCCATCACCATCGACAGTATTGAGCAAGTAAGAGATCTACTACTACAACATGATGATTGATGAAAGATTGTAATGCACATTTAAAGTTGCTTGTTAATATACACTGTAACATTCTGTTTGGTTTGTTGCTGTTGATAAAAAACATCTCTTGAATGAATACATTTAAATGTGACTATAAAAAAAATGGGGAGCAGCTGTGATAGAAATATACCAGTTTACTTTAAGTAAGTCTCTTATGCTCACCATGGCTGTATTTTGTTGATTAAAAATACAGTAAAAACAATAATATTGTGAAATAGTGTTGCAATTTAAAGCAACTGTATTCTATTTTAATAATATTTATATTAAATGTATAATTGTGCTGCTTAAATTTTAATTATTCTTTGATGAATTAAAATTTAAAGACAGTATTTATTTGAAGGTTAATCTTTTGCAACAATGTAAAAGCATATGACGCTCACTTTTCGCTGAATAAGAACTTTTCGTCTTACTGACCGCAAACTTTTTCAACAGTAGGGTAATACTGTCAAATATAAAGTTTCTCTGTAATTTATGAAATAATAGTTTTTACCTATATTTGGAAAAGTATAATAAATTTACATCTGTTACATGCAAATACTGTAATATATAGATCTCTACATTTAACCCATTGACATTTTAGGTAGTATTTTTAGTTTCCTTTTCTGTTTTAAAATATTTATAGTGTAAAGTGACCACATAGTTAGAATGCAGGGAAGTTGAGGTCATTTTTCAACCCTATTTTTTTTTTAGATGTTTAAAGCATGTGATGTTGTAACTGCTTTAAATATCAAACTGTCTGAAAAAAGAACCAGCCAGTTAGTTAGTTAGTTAATCTTTTATGGACAATCACAATCACTCATCATCCATGGCTCTTTGTTTATGTGTGTGCGTGAGGTGGTTGTTGAGACGGACAGGCAGATCTACTCTCTTAGCCTGATGTCAGTGCGAGATCTGGAAGCTGTAGTCACCCATGTCACCGCCTCTCTCAAGAAGATCTTCCCTGATTCATCACCAGGGTGAGTGATCTGTTAATCATCACATCTAACCTCATGCATTACTTCAAATGCTATTCGTTCATCTGTTCATTCATTAGATTTCCATAGAGTGCTTTTAAGGAAAAACTATTGTCTCATCCAGTTGCACACTGTGGTTTAAAATGCAGTGACCAAATAATTAGGTATAGTTTAGTTAGGATAGCAAAACAAATAGGTTTATAAAAAATTTTTGTCATTGACATCAAAGCCAGAGTCTCCATTCCAACTCTAAAACATGGGTAGGTGTAATGACCTTATCCAAAGGGTTATTTCACCCAAAAATGAAAAAAAAGCATCCTAGGTGTATGTAACTTTCTTCTTTCAGACGAATCCAATCGGAGTTATATACAAATTTTTCTATCACACAATTTTCAATCACACACAATAGCAACTTGGGCTATGAGCTTCTCCACCCTTCCTCCAGACTCTAGGACCTTGGTTTCCAAATGAAATACAAAACTTGCTCTCATCTGAAAAGAGGACTTTGGACCACTGGGCAACAATCCAGTTCTTTTTCTCCTTAGCCCATGTAAGACGCCTCAGGAGTGGCTTAACAAGAGGAATACGACAACTGTATCCAAATTCCTTGACACTTCTGTGTGTGGTGGCTCTTGATGCCTTGACCCCAACCCAAGTCCATTCCTCGTGAAGTTCTCTAAAATTCTTGAATCCAGTTTCCTTGACAATCCTCATAAGGCTGTGGTTCTCTCGGTTGGTTGTGCATCTTTTTCTTCCACACTTTTTCCTTCCACTCAACTTTCTGTTAACATACTTGGATACAGCACTCTGTGAACAGCCAGCTTCTTTGGGAATGAATGTTTGTGGCTCCTTGTGAAGGGTGTCAATGATTGTCTTCTGGACAACTGTCAGATCAGCAGTCTTCCCCATGATTGTGTAGTCTAGTGAACCAGACTGAGAGACCATTTTGAAGGCTCAGGAAAACTTTGCAGGTGTTTTGAGTTGATTAACTGATGTCATGTCACCATCTTCTAATTTGTTGAGATCGTGAATTGGTGGATGTTAAATGTGAACCAAAATAATCAAAATTAAAAGAATCAAAGACTTAAACTACTTCAGTCTGTGTGAAATGAATTTATTTAATAATTTTTTTTTAGTCTATTTACTGAAATAAATGAACTTTTCCACGACATTATAATTTATTGAGATGCACCTGTGTAACATAATTCACTCTGTTGATCCAACCAGTGATGTTGCTGTTCAGAAAGTGTTTAATGTTAGTTTAGTTTTGAGTTGTTGTTTTTTTTTTGGTTACCATTGTGGTAAATGGGGGAGCATTCGGGTTGTCAGTAGCTGTCATACAGACTTAAAAATGTTTCAAGATCATTTGATTGTGGAACGTAGAAATGGTGACCATATAGTCAATATAAATCATGTGCTTGTCTTTAAGCTTATTCATTTAATTTATTCTCATAAGAACTAATAGCCAACATAACACTTGCTTACATACAAAGCAAATTATGTAACACTTTAATTTAATTAAAAGTGTTCTCTTAACTGGCATCAGCACATATACAGCTTATCAAGAACAACATCTCTTTATTGAAATGTAACCATAGCCTCACCACAAGGTCTACACTTCAGCATAATGTTAACCTCAAAAATCAACATAACATAAACTCTTTCAAATGTCATATATAACTGAACAACACTTTATTTCAACATTTACTCTCCTGATCTATCTGTATGCAAAGCATGCTGGGAACTAGAAATCCCCTGCCCAGTTTCAGTCATTGCAACATCATTGGTTCATGTTAATTTAACAGTTTACAAATGTAATTTCATTTAATGTAATAAAACTGAGTGCAAATGACAACTGAGTAAAAACTAAAGATTTGTGTTGTGTTAGCTTCTTTTGTTCAAGTAAACTGGGCAAACTACTAAAATAATGTTTTTTGAGTGAAGCTAGAAATTATTTTTGTTTTAATCAGCTGTATTTACTCAGTGCAACTTATAAGATCCAAGTGAAAGATAACACCTATTTTTATTTTTAGATTCTATTCTATTTACATTTATGACATATTTCTAAAAAACCTATGGTTACGTATAGCAAAATGTAGGCAAAATTTGGCGGGCAAGAAAAATAAAAATTTTCCATAGTGTAGGGATGTATGATAGCTTTCTGATGGTTGGCACGGTAAATTCGCATAGCCAACTTGAATATGAGTATAATCAGTGTGGGTACTTCTTTGCCCTTACACAAAACTCCCAATTGCATGGATTTCTATTGAAAGGACTGGAATTTGCCCCCAAAATTTCATAGAGCAATAGTAAATGTGATCACACCTAAATGTAAACATATACTTATAAACAAAGTGCATCTGAGTTAATTTCTCAACTCATTCTTACAATAAATTAAATGTGACCCATTTTACATTAAATATGGATTCATATACACATTGTGCTGACCATAATGTTGGCCCATTTTATGTACTTAGCGTCTTGTGTAAAATCTGGTTCCTGAAGCAAAACCATGTAAAAACCACTGCTTTCATAAATCATTTGAAACGTTGATGATCTTTAAGTAGTTTCACTTTTCCTTATTATTCCTTCCTCATGACTTAAACCTAAATAAGGCCTTCACTGATTTGACTCACTTCTTCTCGAAAACCTTAACAGATTTATCTGCCCACAAATGGAACAAACATGACCTTTAGTACACATTATCTAATGAGATCAAGTAACATGATTATTGCGTAAATAGCAAGTTTTTTACCCCTGACTGGAAAACTAAAGAAAGAAATTGTGTTGGCAGATGTGTTTTCACTGATCCCACACTTCCTTTATCCCCCTCCATCGCTTTTTTCCTTTCAGGAAGTTGCTGAAGAAAGTTCCCCCTGACCTCCAAGAGCGGCTGTGCAGTCTTGCCTCCAGAGTTGAAGAACATGTGAATGGAGCAGTTGGACCATGTGGTCAGATGATACTCACCATCAGTCTGTGTGATCAGCTGTATAGAACAGTCACATTTACATGTTTATTTAGATATCGCAATACTTTCATTTCAGTTCTCTTTTGTCCTCTACAGGAGGCTTTTCGGACACCTATGCAGCTTTATGTGACTTCAATGAGTTCCCGTGCTGTATGGAAGTTCAGTGGGTGTGTGGCAATCAATACGAATAAGAATCACATTTTCAAAGGTTATGCAATGACGCTTTTAAGAATTGTTGCCCCTGTGGTTTCTAGGACGTCGATAACATTTACCATGCTCAGAACTGTCGGGTTTTCAACCTCGTTGACTTCAGTCATTTAGACAGCAGGTAGATACAATAACTTATACTTTATATTCTAACTCTAAATAAGAAATGTATTTAGAATATATTTTTACAATATATACCGTAAACAAATGCATTTAATTTTAATATATATATAACACTTTAATACACTGCCATTCAAAAGTGTGGGGTTTGTAAGATTTAAAAAAAAAAAACTTTATTCTCATCAAAGCTGCATTTTAAATTAAAAATACAATAAAAACAAGAATCTTATGAAATATTAGTTTTAATAAACTGTTTTATAACTGAATACATAATATATATGTATTATTATTATTATTTCTTATGCATTTCTTATTATCAATGTTGGATACAGCTGTGCTGTTTGTGGAAACCGTGATATTTAATTGTTTGAATAGAAATCAATTTGAATAGAAAGTTTTTTTTGTAACGATGTAAAAGCCTTTACTGTCACTTTTGATCAGTTTAATGCATCCTTGCTGAATAAAAGTAAAAATTTCTTTAAAAAATCTTACTGACCTCACTTTTTTTATATATATAAATCAATGTCCTTGTTAATATATATTTTTGATGTTGTGATATTTCTTAATAATCTGTTGAAAATGTTAACAGAGACTTGGCTTTAGCAGTGGGTGCTCTGTCCTTTAACCAATGGTTCACCAAGATATGCAGCAAGGACTTCAAACTGGTATGAATGGATACTTCTGGGCCAAATAATCATGAATACTGGTGAAGAAAGCTGGAAACTTAGAGCAGAATGGTTATGTTTAGACTTGACTTATCCACTCATGTCAGACCCCCTTCTCCTCTCACTCCTGGTTGTGGAAAGGTCAGATATAGGCCACTTGCCAAATAAAAAAAATTGTTGTTCTGACTGAGAGGCATCACAACACCATGACGAGACATGCTCAAGGGCAAATTTGATCTCAGTGTGATACAGAATACTAATTTAAGATGGAGAGACATAGGGAGAGGATTGAAGCATGAAGAGAAAAAAGATTTGTAGCTGAAGCTGCTCTCTTGAAGAAACCAAACAAGTCTCTTTTTATTGAAATTTCAGTACTTTGTGGCTGTGTAGCACATAACATTTTTAATCATAGTGCATCATCCTCAATTCACGTCAATCTTCGTGTGTTGTCCATCTGCTCTCTGTTCTCAGACCCCTGATGTTCAGGAGCAGGTCCTCTATATGATCGCCCGGTCCTGTGCTCTGGAGGAAGTCAGTCTGGAGGCCAGTGGACTCAAAATGTGAGCTTCATCAAGGCCCTTGCACTCGTGAAAAGCTAAAAGCTTGTAAAAGCACATTTACCCAATGTCTCATAAGCCAGTAAATGATTGTTGCATCCACGAGCAGGGATTTTGCTGTCAAGATGGCCAGAACTTTTCGGGACAGTTCTGCCTCTGCTGTCCATATCATCAATCTGTCTGTCAATGCTATTGAGGATAAAGGTACTGATGCAGATATTCTCTCTGATCTGAGATCTCCGTCTGTTCAGATTTCTCCTGTGTATACGTGCTGATGTTATGTCTTCTCTGTTCCCTTGCACTTAGGTGTGATTTCTCTCAGTCAGAGTTTAGGCAAATTGGCACGTGGTCTCAGTCAGCTGTATCTCTCCAAGGTCTCCATGTCCCCAAAAGGTGCTGCGTTGATCTCTTACTCGCTTTTATACATTTCAAGATGCTATTTCCTGCCTACATTTTCTCAAGACAGTAGCTTTGGTTGCCATGCTGTTGCCGTCTTCAACCTCGTTTTCTCTCTTCCTTTTGCACTAGGCCTGGGCTGTCTGGTTCAAGCTCTTCATCAGAGTGCATCTCTCTGCAACACTCTTACCCACCTAGACCTGAGCGGAAACATCAACTGCCTGGCGACAGAAGAGGCTCTGGTGAGTTTGACAGAGCTGGGGGATGGAAGGCCCTTAGTTCAGATTTGTACTTGCGCTGTCAGTATTTTCACTGGCCCACCACAAAAATAACTATTTATATTATACATATATAATATTATAGAGTCACTACTTTTCAAAATGTCCAGTAAGCTTTCAAAATTGGAAAAAGAGTTGGAACGAAGTCTTTTAATGCTCACCAAGGCTGCATTTATATGATAAAAAAAATTACTATGGTGACAGTTTACAGCTGTTTTAATATATTTTACTAAGTAATTTATTCTTCTGATTGCAAAGCTGAATTGTCAGCAGCTATTACTCCAGTCTTTGTGGTCTTATTAACCTTTAGAAATCATTCTAATATGCTGATTTGATGCATTTCTGAAAACAGTTGAGCTGCTTGATATTTTTGTGGAAACTGTGCTACATTTCTTTTTCTTGAATAGAAATAAAAAAGAACAGCATTTATCTGAAATAGATTTTTTTGTTAAATAAAAAAATTGTTTTACTGTCAATTGAATACATGCTTATTAAATAAAATTATAAAATGTAAAAAGTTGTTTTTTTTTAAATTGTCAATTTTTGCTGGAAAACGGAAAAACCATAATGGTTTCAGCTGAATCTTGTCGATCTTGTCAATTGCCCCAAAACTTCCTTGACACTTGCCCATGGACTTCTTGTTGATCATTGTATGGGTGTGTTTTATATGGATCATTTTCAATTTCAGGGTTCTGCTACTGTATGATGTAGAGGGTAATGGAATGAGCGATTTGTTTCAGTACATTAACTTTTTGTTTCAATGGACTATAAATGTTGTTTGCAGTCATTGAATAATTGTGATTATAGAAGCCATGTCTTGGTTTCGCGTTGCTTCATATGTCTGCCTTTCTGTCTCACAGATTTTATTTAATGCCAGCATAGCAAAATTTAGCAAAAAAGAGTGAATAGGCTCGTACACATGCTATGGCTTTGAAATACCATGCTTGTCTGTCTCTTTTTAGAGTCTCTTTAAGTTCCTATCTGCTCCAAATGCAGTATCACACCTGGACCTCAGTTACACAGACTGCCCTCTAGACACTGTGAGTCACATCAGCTATATATATATATATATATATATATATATATATATATATATATATATATATATATATATATATATATATGTATTGTTTGATTCTTATTTTGTAGTGTAAAATGGATTAGGGAGTCAAATGGAAGTTACATTTTTTTACAGTAATTCCTCTAAAATAATCTTGAGTTATTTTTTTCTGTTTCTCTCTAGCTGTTTGTGTCTCTGTCAGTGGGCTGCTGCACTACTCTGAGCTACCTCAACCTCTCCAGGAACACTTTTTCTCATAGGTGAGCCATCAAAAGTGACGTTATGATTTATATGCATCTCTACACAGGCAGCATGCACATACTGATCTGTGTGGCTGTACTAGGAAAGTACGAGAGGTCACGCGCAGTGTGAGGGATTTCTTCAGCAAGAGCACTGTGTTAAAATACGTGGGATTGTCTGGAACTAAACTACCTCCAGAAGCTCTCAGGTATGAGGTTTGTGCCAACATTAAAGGAAATGGATGTTACAAGCTTGAGTAGGTACATCTCCTGTTATAGGCAATTTGCATCTGTTTGATTATGGCCTATATATTTGTGATGAGTTTTGTGTATCGTAATTTCCAAAATCTGGGCTCAGTAAAAAAAAAAATAATATGTTGAAAAAAATAATATTGTAAAATAGTATAAAATTTTCAGCAGTCTTCAGTGTCACATGACCAGAAATCATGCTAAAAAAAACTTTATTATTATTATCAATTTTGAGAACAGTTGTGCTGTTTCATATTTTTTTTTAGGAAAAATCATATTATTTATTTCCTTTTTTAAATAGAAAGTTCAAAATAACAGCATCTTTTGATGGTATGTTTTTCTTTCATCATTATTAATGTCCAGTATGAATGTTGTTTAGATTGTTACTACAGGGCTTGGCCACCAACACTCATCTCTCTGAGCTAGAGCTTGACATCAGCTGCTGTGAGGTACAGATACACACACATATACACATCAAAGTATTCAACAGATCTCTTCTTAAAATGGTGTGTGTGATTTTGTGGTATGTGTAGCTGAGGTCGGCCGGAGCTCAGGTGATTCAGGAACACATTTTTGAGGCCAAGGCCATCTGCAGTCTGGACCTGTCTGACAACGGTGCAGTCTTTTATTTATTTTCTCATTCATGCAGTTGGCACTTTATTAACCTCCCTTTGTACCTCCCTCTTTTTTTCTGCCAGATTTATTATATTGCTCTCACTGGCATCAGACAGGTTATAAATCATATCTGACTGATACATAGAGAGATAGAGGCATAAATTAATCTAACCTGCTGTCTGTGTGCAAGTTTTCTTGCTGCTTAGAAAACCTCTTTTCATAAAATAAGTAATAGGCCAAAAGGGTTGTTGTTTACATCTGTAGAAATGACTTGATGATGTTAACCACATTTAACCATTAACCACATAAAAAGTGGTAGAGCATTGCGTTAGCAGCGCAAGGTTGTGGGTTTGATTCCCAGGGAACACATGTTAGGTAAAAAATGTTAGCCTGAGTGCACTGTATGACGCTTTGGATAAAAGCATATGCTAAATGCATACATTTAATTAAATTAAATTTAAAACCTAGTAAACTGTTTTAATAACATATTCTAGTAACATGGCATGATGTGATTAAGTGATAAACAATAAAATCATAAAATCTGAATAAAAGCCGACAGTAGAGTCTGAGTTTTGTCCACAGACAGTTATCATTTGGTTTCCATTTTTGTGTTGCTGGGTAGCCCCGCCCACTGTGAAATCTCATTGGTCCAAAATCCCACTCTTCCTACCAATGCATTAAATATCGGATATGTACTATCGAATATGTTTTTATTTTCCCCCTGACAATTTTTAACTGTTCAAATATAAAGTTTTTTTTTAATGATGAATTAATGTAAATATGTTTAACAAATCTCTGCTTTTTTTCAAACTGATGTGAAATTCGTGAAATTCGTTCTCTGTGGCAATCAACAGCAGACAGATCCTGATGGCAAAGTTTATCTTGTGTTTAACTTGGAATCTTACTTAGTTGTTGAACTAGATATCTGCTTAATAGAAAATTAAATCATTTACCGTATTGTTCGGACTATAAGACGCACCCGAGTATAATTCGCATCAGTCCAAAAATACGTCATGATGAGGAAAAAAACATATATAAGTCACACTGGACTATAAGTCGCATTTATTTAGAACCAAGAACCAAAAGAAAACATTACCGTCTACAGCCGCGAGAGGGCGCTCTATGTCTTCAGTGTAGACTACAGGAGCACTGAGCAGCATAGAGCGCCCTCTCGTGGCTGGAGACGGTAATGTTTTCTATTGGTTCATTTCTCTCGGTTCATTTTTCTCGGTTCATATCAAATTAATTTTGATAAATAAGTCGCACCTGACTATAAGTTGCAGGACCAGCCAAACTATGAAAAAAAGTGCGACTTATAGTCCGGAAATTACGGTAAATGGTTCTTGAAGGAACTAATGTTGCTTTTCAAGTTAGAAGCAGTGTTTGTGAAAATGTTGAACCCTGGGAGAAAATGGAATCAGGCCATGCTATTTTCATAACCCAGGAGACAAAGCAAATATAGGCATTGTTGTAGCTACTACACGACGAGGAAAGGCTCAACACATCAGTCAGAGTAGCACATGACCTGCTGAACTCATACTGTGCCGCTGCAGGGCGATCTCACCTGTCTGAACACATATACAAACACTGAATCAGAGTGAAATAAAGAAGAGAAATATCTGAATTATAGAAGGTGAAAATATACGTGATTGGACAGGTACAATATCCCCAAACTCATCTGGCACCTGATTTATGGATCATTCAACTGATTTATGGATCTTTTTATGGAGCGGTATGAATGAAACGATTGTAATTCCTGCAAGATATCACTGAAATCAATAAATTGTTGCACATAAGTGGCAGGTTTTTCAAAATGCCATGCCATGTTAAAAGAAGTACAACTATTAAAAACATGTCTCTGTACCATTTTGCCGTTTTTAATATTTCATCCTTAAACTTAAATGTATCTATTTTCATGCTACAAGTTTTTACTTTTTAGCTACTATTCCATTAGATACTAGTTCTTATTCTTTAGGTACTAGCACATTTTTAAAAGTTCTAGTGCTTATTCATTAGATACTAGTAAGTATTTAATAGACACTAGATCTTATTTATTAGATACTAGTATTAATTTATTTATTAGATGCATGTACTTATTTATTCTATACTAGTTGTGTGTACACACTTTGCATGTTTAAGTTTTCTTAACAATTATCACTAAGGCCTGAGTTTGGCTTACTCAGCCAGATGTCCTAAAAGGAATAAATAAAGACACAAGAAGTGATAGGGCCAAAATGAGCTTGCTTTGTCTCTCTTGACATGTAAAAACACCATGTTTATTATGGCATGTAGAAAGAGGATCTGTGTTTTATTTGGTGGCTATGTGTGATAGAAGTTGTACCGCTCACTTCCTTTGAAATTAAAATATTACAATTAGTCATTTGTGTTTCCTTTCTGACAGGTTTTGAAAGCAACATGGTTACTTTAATTCTCTCCATTGGTCGGAGTCACTCTATTCGGCACCTTTCAATTGGATGCAATTTTGCCATGAAGTCTAAGTAAGTGCCATAAAGTATTTTAACGATCTAAACGCAAAGTGTAAAGTGCACTACTAGCCCACTTTTGCTATTTTAACGACGGAAAAACGGTTGGCGGTCTAAACAGGTTGTCCCTATTCTCTTAATGAGTAATGGGTGTTTTTTGGGCGTAACATGCAATAAACCAATCAGAGTCTCATCTTCCATTCCCTTTAAGAGCCAGTGGCACTCGTGCCACGACGGATTTGCTATTTACATGGCGGAATTTGACAAGCGCAAAGACAGAACACGTCTCCGAGATGAAACGGAGCTGCTTGTGTATGAGCAAATAGATAGCCTAATTCTGATACACGCGATGACTAGCCATTATGACATATTTTTATGCATTGCAATCCTTTAATTTTGAATATTTGCCATGTTTGTGTGCTGCTGTGCATCCCTGTGTTTAATAAGCAGCATGTATGCGTGTTTTGTGCCAGACTTTAGACCAGGTTTGAGTTGTTCTATGGCGTTGTCTGGACGGGAAAATGTGAATGGCGCCGGACTGAAACTAGCAAACACACTTGCGCTGCGCCTTACGTCGCATTGTGCCGGGTGTATGATAGGGCCCTAGGTGTGAATTACTCATATTTTTTAAATGATATGAAGGCTTTTATGTGATGTACTGTAGATGTTTGAGTGTTCAGGAAACTTGTATTTTGAAGCACTGAAAGGACACATTTCCTTTTAAAACGTTTTTGATGCATCTTTCAGTCTTTCCAGTCTGTCATCTCTCTCCAAAGCATAACTACCCTTTCCCCCCTTTTCCTTTCATGCATATGATGCATATTTTAAATTCCGCCTCTCTCTCTCAGAGCGCTTACAGATGTGTTACACCGCCTTGTACAGCTAATTCAAGAGGAGGAGTGTGTAAGTACATCATTTGTAATAATCAGAAACAACTACACACGTACACACACACACACACACTTCTCATTATTCCGTTAGAATGATATGAGAAATGCTGTGAATTAGGATCACTTCCCCTATCCACCATGAATACGAAAACACCAGAACATCCACCTACGGACCACAGCTCTCATAAAACATTGAGAGTGGGAAGAGCTGCTGTCTTTGGCTCAGTTAACAGTGAAGATTTGTATTTATGCTTCTGTGTCTGTTTGTGTCTGTAATACTAGAACCAATAAAGAGAGAAGGTCCACAGAGACACCCCCTCCCCCATTCCTCCAGCATGAGTTTTAATTACCCAGAATCCCTCTCTATCAAGACAAACCCGGGCTCAGTAATTACACAAGCAGCTCTAACTCAAATATAGGACTCATTAAAACAGACTCTCAACTTTATGTAACTTTATCCACATTAATATGAGCATTCATGCTCTCCAAAGGATCAGAGCTGGCCTTTCACGACCCAACCTGCTCAGTAGATACCGCTTCTAAAGTTAATGAGACTCAAACCTTAATAGAAATCTTAATGAAACTTGTAGCCAAAGGTTAATGACTCCATGAAAATGACTCTAAATCTAAGATCAATTTAATTTGTTGAAACAAGTATAGCCCTTCAGTATAATATGATCATTGTCTCATATGTTCATTTGGCATGGAAAGTGACCCCCTTGACATCTTTACTCTCTTTTTTTTTTTTTTTTTTTACACTTTTTAGCCCCTGGAGTCTCTTTCTGTATGTGACTCAAAGTTGAAAACTGGTACCACCATCCTTATCAACAGCCTGGGCAGCAATGCCAGCCTGTCCAAGATTGATATCAGTGGGAACTCTATAGGTGACACAGGAGCAAAGATGCTAGCAAAGGCCCTCGTGATCAACACCAAGCTAAAGTAATTTTCCACACGTGGTGAATTATAGCATTTTTGTAAAGTTAAACATGTTCCTTGATCATTGTTCACGTAAATCAGTCATAATGTATAGATAGGTTAAGGTTAATGATGGGGTTAAAATTATGTTTTACGGGAATCTTTTTCCAGGATCAACAAAACACGTCCTATTTTTGGCAAAAATTGCAGTCGCCGTCCTTACGTCCTTAAGAAGGTTGTGCTTTGTTTCCTGACAGAACACTAGTTTGGGACCGAAACAATGTGACTGCTGGAGGATTTATGGATGTGGCCAATGCCATGGAGAAGTGAGAGTACCCCACAGACAAACAGACATTTTTCAGTGACTTATATTTGTTAATACATCATGTATTTTCTGTACGTGTGCTTTCATACAGAAACTTGACACTACAGAACATGTCCATTCCAATGAGTGATATTCTTCAGGCCTATCGAAACACCCCAGAGAAGACGGAGGAGGCTTTACAGAAAGTTAGTTCTTATTTCCAGAACTGTTGAAAGCCATGAGAACAGATAATGATATGTATATTATAAACTGATTCTTTTTATGGGTGTATATGCAGATGCAGAATTTCTTACACAGGAACAATCAGAGACATTGTGAAACAGGGGAGAATATGTGTCACCTGCAGCATGGACTGAAGACCACTCGCTCTGAACAGGTTTGTTTGGATGTGTATATATATATATATATATATATATATATATATATATATATATAATTATTACTGTCTAGTGCCTATGATATGGTAGAATGTTATACTATATACTAAGGGTTCAGATCATTATAAGAAAGTGTTTCTATCTTTTTTTCTCAGTTAGTTCAGGATCTCTGTAAGAAACTACAGGAAAGTGTGCATCCTTTAACCTGCTACAATATACAAGAGGTGCAGTCAGACATCTTGCTTGCAGAGGAAGCACTTCAACATGCAAAGACGGCCACAAGTGTATGAGATTACACATCTACATGGTTTGCAGTATTACAGATTTAAAACTAGATTTTTTTCACACTAGATTTTTGCATGCTTTTGAAAGTCTCTTATGCTCACCAAAGCTGCATTTATTTGATCAGAAAAATAAAATCGCTATATTAGTGAATATAAGTTACATTTAAAATAATAGTTAAAATTTTAATATATTTTAAAGTGTGATTTATTCCTCAGATGGCAAAGCTGAATTTTCAGCAGCCATTACTCCAGTCTTAAGTGTCACACTCTCCTTCAGAAATACTTTTAATAGGCTGATTTGGTGCACAAGAAACATTTCTTATTATCACCAATGATGAAAACAGTTATTTATTTATTTTTGATGAACAAACAGTTAAAAAGACTTTCAAAATACTTTCAGTTTTATTAATTTAATTTGTTCTCAGTAAACAAAAGTATTAACCTTTATGAATGAAAGTTTTGATACTTGACATTTGGCCTTTCCACACAGACTTTTGCAGGACTCTATGAATTGGGCAGAGCGCCCTCTAGTGGTCACATGCTGAAATGCATTCTCCATGACTCTGCTACAGCCCTGAGTAGTGAGATTACTGAGGAAATCCAGGTTCACTTTAGTCATGTTTTTGTGTGTTTCTGTAGTGTCTGTTATGTAGTATGTAGTACCGAAAGTTGAGTATGTTTTTTTTGCTTTAGTGGAGGTTTCTGTAACTCGATGGCAGTACAAATCAGATTGTCTCTTGTGTTGTGCAGGAGCTGGCGACGGCAATGCTGCAGTCTGCCCAGCTGACCTGCCCCAGAGTCGTCCAGAGGTCCAGTGTCAGCGAGCGTCTGGCAGATTGTGTGGCCAAGAAAACCCGTCAGGCTGCGCACTTCATTCAAAACACAATACAAGAGACAGAGATCAGCATCATAAACAAGCTCAGGTGGGGCTCACATGCAAATCACTATAAAAATTATTAAATTCTTGAAACCTCAAAAGATTATTATTATTAATTTTACTTTGAGCTCCCCTCTCTCACTTTTTCTCAGTGAACTCAAACTGTCCGTCAGTGTCTCTCTGGTGGGAAGTATAGTTGAAGAAGTTCTTCAGGATTTGTCAGTGGCTCAGGAAAAGCTGGTAAGTGTTTGCATTTATGAATCTGTTGAGCATGTGAGAATTGTGTATGCTTGTGTATGACATGCAGGATATCCCTCTCTTGCTTTCAGGACAAGCACATGAGGGACTTTTCCCAGTCCACCAATACCAAGGCCAATGTCCCTCAGCTTAGAGTGATGGAGCATGAATTCCCTACAGATGATGTGAGGACAGGGCATGTCTGCTCGAATCTAGCATTCTGATCCACAACTTACTCAGGACTTTTGCTTTGTTTTTATACATACAGTACAACTTGCACATACACTACAACTCAAATGTTTGGGGTCAGTAATATAATATATATATATATATATAAACATTAGAAAGGATACATTACATTGTTTAAAAGTGGCAGTTTTACATTGTTAGAAAAAAAATATAATAAATGCTATTATTAATCAAAGAATCCTAAAAAATCAGCCAGTTTGTGTCAAACTTGATGATCCATATTCTCCAGTATAATCTGAGAATGGTCCAAAGTGGACGAACATCTTTATTAACAAAACATGTATCAAGGATCTGTACAAATGTACATTTAGACCCTTCTATTACAATGGTGTGCATTCAGAAAATATAAATTATGGCTTCAACACAGCTCGTTTATTTTTTACAGAATGTAAAAAAAATTGATTATAAATTGAAATTATTTCATTAACTCATAGGGTGAGTTTGATTGCAGTGATTTGTATGCATTTAAGTTTGATTTTCTCTCTGCATGTCCACAGTATGTCCCAGTCATCTGGAGGAACAGTTTCCACTCCCGTAGCATCCGTCCCGCCCCTTCCATCAAAAGTAAGCCGACAAGTGCTTCTTGTTCAAGACTCACCCTTTGCCATTTGTCTTTTGCACTCCTAAATCACGTATATAGCCTATACTGGTGACATCATAGCTGCGCATTACTTGACAGATGATTGTAGCAAACCCCGGCCATCACAGCACAGCTGTTGAGGTCAAAGGTCATGTTCAGGTCTGTTAAATTATACAGTCATCAAATATATTTGAACAGGACTTGTCATTGCGCTTATCTAAAAAAAACTCTATATAGTTAAACAGACCTCATTAAACCACATCCTTTACAATAAATAGCATGTGTAAACCTGATTTAATGGCAACCCACTGGGTATTTAAATTTGTGCATGTGATGCACTATGTACTGTAGTAGTGCTACAGTGCAGGTGACATCAAAAGCGTGCTTTGTTGTTTGAAGTTCTGTCTGTGAGAGCGGGATGCCTCTCTCATGGGATTTTCCCTCCCTGTGTAATCGCTCTTCTATCTGTGAGTCTGAGACGGTGGGGGGTTTGATTTTGGAAGGTCCCACCCTGACTCTACTAATATAATCAGCTGTGTAACACTGCTGGCAGCCGCTAACTGGAGCATAGCCCTGTTATTCTCACACCACTGAGCCCCTCAGACGAGGGAGGGGGCCACCCGCTTACAACCATGACAAAACCCCTCCCCCGGCCCGCCACCCTCCTCTTCCTCTGCTCTTTTGTGTATACCTGTCCTGTTATCTCTGCTGTCATCTTTTCTTTTTATTGTTTCAGTCATATTTCACCCCAAAATAAATCAGATGAAGAAAATGAAGCCGGTTATGCAGACTGATTTTGTATTGTGAGTTTACTAAAATGCAAAACAAGGATGCAATAAAAAAAAAATGTTTCCGAAACAGTATTGATCTGCCCAAACTATTTTCTATATATATATATATATATATATATATATATATATATATATATATATATATATATATATATTTAACAAAATATTATTATTGTAATTCAGTGAAAGTATTACAGTGATGATAATAACCACCGAGAACTAATGAATGTGATGTGATGTGATGGAGGGATGTGCTTCACTGTCATTAAAATAATGTCACTGTGCAAAAATCTTAACTCTTTTCAATTAGACTTGATTTCCCATATCTAAAATATAATTATAAAGAAATAATACTTTATTTTAATTGATTTTGGGGTAAAGCATGACATGACATTCTGGACGTGTTTTTGTGACAATCCCTGGCAGCCTGCATCAATCATGTGCACATCCCAAACCTTTCCGTGATGTCCAGCTTTATCTTCCTCTTTCCCTTTTCCTGCCTTTTTCACTGATCTTTCATCCCCCCTCTTGTATCCTCTGCTGCATATGTGCAAATCCGTCACTCCCTCCTTCTCTCCCTCTCTCGATCTATCTCGATCTGTTTCCTCCTCTCTATGTAGACACACACATCATACAGGCCTCAGTATCTCCCCTCCCTCACTATCTCCCTCTGTTGTCCCTTATTTCCTTCCTCCCTCTCTCTCTCTGCAGGTTTGTTAGATGTGGAAGGGGAACAACAGGCGCGTGCGGCCACACATCCCCAGCAGGAGGTAGAGGAGAGAGGAGGGGGAGGGCCTAAGGTCTCCAGGGTAGGAACGGAGGAGAGGAGGCGGGCCCTGCCGTTGTCATTGGGGACGGGGCTGTCAGTCAGCCAGCTGAAGCCAGGAAGCCCCTCCTACTCGGGAAGAGAGGCGGATGCTGCTGCCGCTCCCGCTGCTGCTGCTGCCGCTCTTAGCAACAGAGAGCCCCGGCACTCGGAGCCTGCACCTCCTCAGCCCCCTATGGACCTGCCCATCGAAGGCCACACACTGAGGCACTACACCCGCTCCAGGCCCAGACCCAACCGCCGGAACAGGCAGCCTCCCAGCAAGCCGCAGGTAAGACAGCAGGTCGGGAACTGAGAAGAAAGGAGCAGGGGAAGGGTTTCGAGAGGCTGAGATGGGGAGACTGGTGGTGGAGAGAGAGGGGGAGGGATGCTGCTCTCGGACGGCACTGCTCAGGTTGGTTCATCCGCAGCAACCCAGGCTCCTCCATGCTCTCTCCCCCACATCTCCTCCTCACCATCTTCTCCTTTTTTTTCCTTTCTTTCTCTTGTAATATGTGGCGAGAGAGACTCTCAGTGTGAGGGTGCCACTGTGGTGGGTTGAGATTTTTTTTGGGTGTGTATCCTCCACTGCCATTTTCAGGCACCTTGTGTGTTTGCTCGTCGTGTTTGTGAGGCTCAGCTGGGTGCTGTGTGTATGCCGTCAGAAAGGGACGCTTATGGATGGTTGTGCTTGGTGTGACTGCTGTAGCATCTCAATTATTAATGTTCCCAGATCAAGGAGGGTCTCTTTTCGTCCCCTCTCTTCTGTCACCAGGAATGGAGGATCCCTCTATTCGTGGCATTCCCAGGGTTTCTGATCGAAATCTGTTTATTTGCCCCTCCGTGAGGTTGCACAGATTGCTCGGGCGAAGCTGATTGTGTGTGTAAATGAGATGTAATCTTTAGGTTGGCGCGTGACAGACGTATTTCTCCTGCCGATGCTGCGACGACCGTGCGTGGTTGCACTGGCACACTGCGATTCTGTGGAGCCCGTCATGTCTTTTCCGTTGAGTCGAGTCTAATGTGAGATATTATATCCTCACTGCAGTGTGTCTTCGTTACGTGAGCATGAGATGGAGGGAAAAGAATGGCAGAGGATGTATTTTTTCTCTTATTGGTGTGTATCTGTAACACTTGTGCATCCTGTGAATGGTCATTTGGTAAATGGTTGCCATAGTGACGGGCTTTATTGTGTTCTCAATTGTAGCTGCTCGCACACACATGCCTTTACACCACTGTGTGTCTAATGTGCTCTGATGGCATGTTTATTGATGCTTCCATTGGGAGCTGTGATGTCTGTCTTTGATGCTCTGTGTGATAAGGATGCTGTTGTGCCCTCACATTGTTGCAATTCTGAATGGTTGTCAGGTATTATATAATCACAGGTGTGTTGAAGACTACCCTGTCGAGTCATTCAAACCATTTTTTTTGTTGGCCACAGAACTTTGGGCAATTTATCTCTATTTGCCATTAACTGACTTTAATTATTATTATTTTTTTTTAATTTACTGTGATGGTACCATGTTGCAATGATGGTATCAGATAGTTTACCACAGAATACCATGTTGATGTTATGGTTTTGGGGTATGTATCATGATATATACACTACCAAAAGTGTAGGTCTGTATAAGATTTTGGGGAAACATTAGACTAGGAAACACGTATTCACTATTAGTTAGTTGCTTGTTAGAATTTTTATTGCTAGCAAGTTGGCTGTTTATTAGTACTTATAAAGAACATATTAAGGTGTTGCGAACACACTCACAACAGACACGGAAGAGAAGACAATGATGAAAAAAGTCATCATTTTTGTTATTTTTTCACCAAAATGTATTTTCGATGCTTCAAAATATTCTAACTGACCCTCTGATGTCACATGGACTACTTTGATGATTTTTTTATTACGTTTCTAACCATGGACAGTATACCGTACATACATTTTCAATGGAGGGACAGAAAGCTCTCAGACTAAATCTAAAATATCTTAAACTGTGTTCTGAAGATAAACGGAGGTCTTACTGGTTTGGAACGTCAATTAATGACATAATTTTAATATTTGGGTGAACTAACCTTTTAACTCTACCCTATACCTAAACATAACTACTACAACAACCACCTACCTTACTAGCAATGTGCAGTAATTAGGAGTTTATTGAGGGAAAATTCTTAGTTAATAGTGAATATGTGTTCCCTGACTAAAAGTGTTACTGATTATGGTTTTGTTTTTTTGTAAAAAAAAAACAAAAAAACAAGCATTTATTTGATCAAAAATAAAGCAAAAATGGCAATAGTATGAAATATCATTTCAATTCTAAATAAATGTTTTCTATTTTCATATGTTTTAAGATGGAATTTATTCCTGTTATGGCAAAGCAAAATTTTCTGCAGCCATTACCCCAGTCTTCAGTGCCAACATGATCCTTCCGGAATAATATGCTGATTTGGTTCTCAAAATAAAAAGGCTCTATTTTTAGCAATGTTGAAAACAGTAGTGCAGCTAAACCATGGTACATTTCTTTCACGATTCTGTGATGAAAAGAAAACATTTATTTAAAATATAAACTTTAAAATATACAAATATAAAATATACATTAAAACTTTATAAATGTCTTCACTGTCAGTTTTAATCAATTTAAAGCTTTTTTGCTAAATAAAATATTAATAATAAATGGACTGACTGCAAACTTAGTTTAGTAGTGTGTTAAAGTGTCATGGTTTTTCCACAGTACTTTTTTTGTAAGGAGTAATACCATGTGTGATTACCATATTCTTTTAGCATGTTACTCATCAGTATGGCAAAAATACCATCATAGTGGTGTATTGTGATATCATGTATGATTACTATATTAATTTACTTTGAAGCATGCCAAATAATACATAGTAATGCTTTCACTGAGGGGCCACAAAAACCATGACAATGCCATAGTATTGTGAAACGGTGTACTTATGGTTACCACTTTTATCACTCCTACTGGTGCCCCATGTCATGTCAAATACCTTGGTAATGTCCGCATAAATAATGGGAATACCATGGTACTGTACTGTGATATGATGTATGATCACTATATATTTATAATATTACTTCTAACTCAGAGTCAGTCTAACAATACCATAATATAGTTGTGTTCACAAATAACATGATAAAACCATAGTACATATGATTACAGCCTGTTTTTACCATAGTATCTCAAATCATGTCAAAACATACCATAGTATTACTGTTACAGTAGTGTCCACAAAATTCATGTTAATACATTGGTTCTTTGATACCATGTGCATATGATATGATGGTAGCACTTTATTCTACAGTCCTGTTCCTCATGTACATACTATGTACTTATTATAGTAATTACAATAACTATGTAATAACTAGGTACTAACCCTGAACCTACCCCTAAACCTAACCCTACCCCATTGTAGTTACCTTTTGTTACCAGAACTTTCTTAGATAAATACACTGTAAGTACACTTTAAGTACATCTTAGTACACGTACTGTAAAATAAAGTGCAACCGATATGATTATCACCGTTATTTATCATATCATAGTACCATAGTATACGGTATTGTCGATACCATAGTACTTTGATACCACGTGCATATGATTGCCACCTTTATTTACCATAGTATCCAAAGTTATGTAAAAAAAAAAGGCATTACCATCATAACGGTGTCCATATGCTGTAAGTAATGTTCATGTGCAGTGAAATGAGGCCAAAGTGTGTCAAGGAATACATTACATTAAATTTAGTCATTTAGCAGACGCTTTTATCCAAAGCGACTTACAAATGAGGACAATGGAAGCAGTAATAATACCATATTAATAGTAGTACAACCGTGGTAGTTTCCGCAAAAATCATGGTTTTATCATAGAACTTGCTGTGTAAAAATGTTGTGTCTGCTTGCATTGGCTTTTAGGGTTGTTATTATGTGTGGTGGGTAAATTACAGGATGGTCTATATTGTGTAGCAGTCACACTATACTATTATATGATGTCATCGTCCATGTATGAGACCTGTAGCTGTTTCTGTGTTGTCATGGCGACTGGTGTGCGTGAGTGTAATGCTGGATGTTGTCATTTCTGCCTGTTGGTGAGTACCAGTCAATATGGACAGTTACACACAGTCACACTCACACACAGATACAATCTAATGTGTAAGCATTGTTTCCAGTGTACATGTGTGTGATAGACTGTATGATTGTGAGCAGACTTCTGTGATTATACCCATGTTAATGTTTAGTTGTGTACTGGTGTTATCCTCGTTAACGGTGTATACAGTATTTGTGTGTGTGAGAGCATTGTGCAGGCAGCTTTTTTCAGAACAGACACTCTCTGGAGGGTTTGGCGCCAGTGTTATCGCAGACATGAGCACGGAGAGATGAAAACACCCCTGTCATTTCCTCCGATCACCTGAATGAATATGTGTGTTATATGCTTATTTCAGTCGGCGTGATCTGTTGGCAAGGGTGTGTGTCCATATTGTGGGACGGTCATACTCCTTGGCTAATGAAAATCCAATGACAGGTGGTGCCTCAGGAAGAAGCTCGGGTGACTGGAGAAGAGATGAGCCTCTGATGGTCCAGTATGTGTGTGTGTGTGTGTGTGTGTGTGTGTGCTTTTTTCCTGTATGTCCACACAGAGCTGTCAGCAATGTTGGACAGCCAGGTCCTGATGAAGCCTGCTCATTGGTCTCAAAGAAAGATGGCCCATCCATAAAAATTGTGTTTGGGGCTCTGTGATGTCCCTGTATCCCTGTTAAAATTCTCTCTGCTGCTACATTTTATTAATTGCTGCATAAGCATTTCTTTTATTACCTCTCCTCTCCACAATATCACACTCACATACTCACACAGAGCTTTATTACAGAAGGATGCTCCCCACATCCAGTCTAGAATGACCAGGCAATGCCATAATTTGATGTCCTGAATAGCTCTGTAATTAATCAAGCTACACTAGAATTTCTATGCAGATGTTGAAGGAAACTCCATGACATTTTACACAAATGCAGTACACTTTAGTGTCCTTTTGTTTTGTGATAAATTATCTTAAAGTAATCTACAATGAAAAGTAACTTGTTTAAAAAACATCATCAAATGTCTGTATCCTTTCTGAAATTATATGTGTATATATATATATATATATATATATATATATATATATATATTAATTTTTTAATTTATATATAATTTTTTAGTTTCAACCTGTCTTTACCCCATCTACATGGTAATACTGTCATGGAGGGAACACAAACTATTAAATTAACTATTTAATTTACAACCATAATAATTTTGTGATAAATTCATGTCTGTCACCATCATGGACTTTTAGTTTGTTTTCTTCCCTCATGTTCCCCTGACCTAGGCCCCGTCCACACTGAGAAGTGTTTAGCTGTATATGCATAAACTTTGTATCGTTCAGGCATTTGCGTCCACACGGATCGCTACGTCACGTAACAGCAACAAAAACATGAACAAACACTGAATGATTGTCTTTTTATTAACTAACATTAACACAGATTAATAAATGTATTGTTTCATGTTCTTTTGTATACCATGAGCATAGTCCAAGTTTTCTTCTCTGTTTTTAGTGTATCTCTGAGACAGAATTACAGTGCCACATACTGGTCTGGCATGTATACTACATTGTTTTGTGTCAGTTTTGTGTGGACGAAGCCCTAGTTTTCCCTCATGTGTTGATTAGTTCATTCTGTTCACCTGTGTTCTGTTAATCTAGTCATTAGTCCCTTATTAGAGTTAGTTCAGTGCTTGAAGTGGGCCGGTACGCAGTCTTCAAAATGTTAGTCTTTAGCATACCAGCACTTTTTTTCGTGCATACCAGCACTTCTGAGATGTTGCCAGTGTTCTATCGATTTGTCCTACCCTGTCAGATTTTCCTACCTCACACTAAAAAATATTTTTTTTGCTGTCAGCCAGAAACCTCCTATTGGTTGTTGGTATTGTGGCTTTATTGTATACATATACATTTATGTAAATGTATGTTTTATGTGCCTCTAGAAGCTTGTGTTCTGCAAGTGAACAATGCTTTATTGTTCATTCCAAAGAGCAGTGTTTGGAATAACGCCGTTTAAAAGAACGGCGTTAGGTAACGACATTATTTTTTCAGTAACGGGGTAATCTAAATAATTACTTTTCCTGTCGTTATAATGCCGTTAACATTACTGGACGTTAAATGCGGTGCGTTACTTTGCATTGATTTAATAAACTATGTAATCCGAACACACCCCTGGCTCACACAGCGAGTGAGGAGGTGGGTTAATAATGAGATAAGCGATTATAATTGGCTAAGGCAGAGTCATGTGTTTCATGGTAGCCAATCAGAGCCAGTGTTTTTACGCCAGCGTAATCAAACACGCACACACTCGAGATTCGCAGCAGCAGCAGAAATGGCGAGTCAGGAGCAATCCGATGAAAAGTTGGCATTTTCAAGGTGAAGATATAAGCACTACTTCAAATTCATTGTGGTCAAAGGCAAGAACGTGCATGTAATGTGTACATGCAATGCGTGACACGCATCTACAAAGCTAGTGGCCAAAAACACTTTTCTTACAAAGATAATACTTGGAAGTGCAGGATAAAACTCTTGCTGTCTGTTGACGTGCAATAAATATTGAAAGTTATGTACGAACACCTGTCTGTTCTACTCATTTCAACTGTCTTATGAGAACTGCTCCAAAAAAAAAAAAAAAAAAAAAAAATTTGACATACAGCAACTTTTTTTTTTTTTTTTTTTTACAGTAACACAAATAGTTACTTTCCCTGGTAACGAGTTACTTTTATTATAGAGTAATTCAGTTACTAACTCAGTTACATTTTGGAACAAGTAGTGAGTAACTATAACTAATTACTTTTTTAAAGTAACGTTCCCAACGTGCCAAAGAGGCACAAAATCTTATATATAAATGAGCTCCAGGGCCATGTAGCGACTCATGTGTTTTTGTAAGATACATATCCAGATTTCAAACGTAATAAAAATTTTTTTGCTCACTTCTGCTGACTGTGGGGAACCGGGAGAAGTGCAGGCGGGTGTCGTAGTTTGTCAGTGCTGCGTGGTTAGTGACGAGCCCGGAAAGAGAACAAAACAAAACGCTGGTCACGAATTAGAAGCACAAACCGAGGATTGGTAAAGAATTTTTTTCGAAAGATTTCAAAATAAGCCAAGAGGAGACTGTTTTTCCTTTGATAAAGTAAGGAAACTTTGTTTCCTTTGCTCGTACATTTCCCAGAGGCATGAGAGTGACGCTGTAACAATAAAACCTTAATAATCATCGGATACGGGAACCGACGGACAATCAAATAAGACTTTAATCAAAATAAACACAAAACAGCACGGCAGCCCCTCACGGACGACTGCCACGCACAAACTAAATAAAAACACAAAATAAATCCCAGGCCTGGTCATCTCTCGTCCTTCACTGTCGTCGCTCCTATTTTATATTTTTCCAATGTCTTCCGTGAGACTCGAGACTGGTGTTTGTCACAGGTGTCGCTGATTTCCAATCACTCCACCGGCCTCGCTCCGTTCCCACGGCTCTCGGCCCCGCCCCAATCATCACATACGTATACATTTTCATCTTCTGCCTGCACGTCTTCCGCATCCCGCAGTCAACAGATGTTGGAAAAAAAGTGTTCATTACATTTTAAATCTGGATATGTATCTTACAAAAACGCATGGATTCGCTACAGGGAGAGCCAGAGCAGTGTGAGGGATGTTTTATTACAGATGCGCGCACTTTATTTCACGTCTTCTGAACAGTTGACAACAAACACTCGCTTAGCCCATTAAAAGGCTTGGAAGAGCAAGGACAATATTTAATATAACTCAGATTAGATTATTCTGAAAGAAGAAAGCCACATAAACCTAGGATGCGTCTAGGGTGAGTAGAAAATGGACGAATTTTCATTCTCAGGTGAACTAACCCTTTAATCTTGTATAAGTTTCAAAATTTTTACAAATATTTCTTTTGACTGCATTCATCACACTTGGCCATTCAGCCCTGTTATATAATGTAAAATAGAGGAAAACAGCCTTTAATTAATTAAAACAGAGTTTATCAGTAACTACAAACCAATATTTGGTCACAAACTAATTAGACTCTTATGAGTAACAGCTTCATTGAGTCTGAATTTGCAACCCTATTTCTCATTTTGTGTCCTTGTGTAATGCATTCATTTTATTTTCATGTTTATTTTAATGTTCAAAATTACAAAACAGCATAGTTCAACCTGACACCTTTAGACAGGCCTGCTCCAGCTGACATCATAATGCTATTCTCAGTTCACAGAGTTTATTAGAGAGGTTAAGATCATTGCATTCCTTCCCTCTCTCTGTATCTCTCATTCTTTCCTCTGAAAAAAATCTGATACTGTGTACACAAAGTAATGAATCATGACATGTGAGTCGGACTGATCTTTGATCAGTGTGTCAGTTTCCTACTGCTACACTAATCCAGGAACCACTTCTTTAGACCCAAACTTGTCACTTTTACATGAGCAGACCAGCTTAACCTGTCAGGTATTAACATTATCTGGTTTCATGTAGGAATCGGTTTTGATTTTCAAATGATGGTTAGTGGAATAAATTACATTCTGATTTATATGTAGCCAAACTGCCTATTTATGGAATAAATTTATGATATAATTAATTCTTGGCTTTATGTGGAAAAATATGAACTCTAGGTATCTTATGTTGGTATTAACAAACCCAGCAGCAGCAGGCCATGTGAGCCACACAAAAGCTTTGTTTTCTTTTATTGATATATAATTAAACGAGCTGTACAGTTGCACTGTTCATGCAGTGAGTTTTGTTGGAGAATATGATTGTGTTATTAAGATGCGTGGGAAACACCTCTCCCTGTGCCGCCTCATACAACGTGGCGCCTGTTCTCCTCCTCTTTTTGAAGATGGAGTGATGAGTGCTTTGCCTTCTCATTGGCCGAGAGGTGCTAAATGATTTATAATCCATTTCTCATGTGGTGTGCGGTGCCTCATTTGCATATGGTTGCCATAGCTCTGCAGTGGTCTTTCTCTCTCTCTTTCTCGCTCTCTCCATATTTCTTTCTTTCTCATTCTGCAGTAACCCAAACTGCCCGAAGGCCTCGCAGTCTGTGCAGCAGCAGGAAACAGGCAAAACACACAGACTGGGCACCCTGTGCTCTTGTGTGTGTAAAGTGTTTGTAAGCTCCTGATCTGGCACAATTGTCAAGTCGACATAGAATCAACATTCACCCAATCTGCTTTCTTAAAGCACATCGTTGTGTTAATGGTTGGTCATATAATGATTAATCTTTGCACATTAAAAAAATATATATACAAATTTGAAAGAATTAACTGCGACTCTTTATTTATTTTACTATTAATTACTTTTTTTTTCACGCTGTTGCGAGTTCCTATCTCACAATATGTTTTTATCTTGCAATTCTGAAAGAAATATCTGAATTGTAAGATTAAAAGTCGTTGTTACATTTTTCCCCATAAAATTGCCCCGCAATTTATTTAATATATTAATATATATATTTATATATATATTTAATGCTATATATAATATGTATTTAATGCTATATATTCCTACATGTGCTATAGGAAATATAATATATAATACATGCGCTGAATTATACAGCTCACATAAGGACTTATGACTTATTTTTTAACCCTAATCCCTTTTTCCCACTTGAAATGAATCCTGCTCCAGACTCTGTTCTGATATTTAGATTAAGATCTATTAATCCTAATACAAATCTGTATTTTTGAAGCCTCTGTGGAAATGATCAGCAGCGTGATTTCAGCATACAGGTAACATATTGTTAGAGCAAAAGATGAATGATTGCAATCATGAAAATAATTTTGCTCATTTATCACATTGACAGCGTGGTGTAATGTCATTAAAACTCAAGAGTTTAAGAACAATCAGGAATGGCGTGTACAACCTCCATATCTGTGGCTATTGTGTTATGACTGTGGCTACATGACAGATACACCAGTCACCACTGATGAGCACTTCATCCTCTCATTTAAGTGTGTGGCGTGTGTGTGTGTGTGTGTGTCTGTGTGATGAGGCTGTATCTAAAGGGGTGTAATTATATTAGGTGGTGGGGGGAACAGACAGAGAGACTGAGGCAGGGTTTGGCTCTCTCTTGGGACATTTAGGCAGATCGGCTTTAAGAAAAATTCATTGCAGACAGAACAACTTACATAGTGCTGTGTTTAATGTGAGAAAATGTAAAACAGCAGAAAAAACACTAGTGCGAAAGCTCAGAAGTGCTCGGCTTATAAAAAAAAAAAAGGGCACTGATTGGTCGCAGAGCCAGAGTTTTGACTATTGCTATAAAGTCTGGTCCATTCTGCAGTTTATTCAGTCTAAAGAACTTTTCACATCAACACTAATGTTCCGAACAGGGGCTGAATGAAAATACAGGTTCACTCTCTGACAGTAGATGACGCTTTGAGAAAAAAGCAGAAATACCCTGATTACTGTGGGACACAAAGCACTACATAGCTTTGCATTATTTAATATTTTCATTCCATTGTGCTATGATACAGTTTCTCCTGTTCAGATGAAACACTTAGTAGATTTTAATTGTGTGAACGACATTGGGTTTGTTTGTATTTGTGCAGGAGCAGGCAGCTGAGAGCGAGAATGAGGCCAATGAGAACATGGGGAGGGTTGATGAAGGTGTAGAAGAGTTCTTCACCAAAAAAATCATCCCTGATGACCCCCTGTGAGTACACAACATTTACAAACACACTCAAGTATGCAGATCAATGTTAATGAAAAGATATTTAACTGGAATTAATCGCAGCATAAGATTAAATCATGATCTCTAACAAAGAAATATCCTTACCGATTGTCAAAAGACATTTCCCATCATACCTCTCCTCTCCTCGTGTTCAGAAAGCACCAGAGGGAGGAGCCCCTCATTAAAGCACAACCTGCAGAGCCCACGTGTGTCACAACTGCCCCCCCTACCACCTCCACTACAACCCCCATCCCCACCACAGCCCCCTCCAAAAACATTAAGAAGAAGTTTGGTGACTTTTTCGTCTTTAAGAAAGTCCGAGCATGTCGAGGGGCCAAGGGCGACGGCGTGCCTGAGGGCAAGGCCAAAAAGACTTCAATAGCAGATCTCATCCGACCACTCCGGGAGGCAGCACGTGCAGAGAAAGAACGAGAAAAGGAAAGGGAAAGAGAAAAGGAGAGGGAACGAGAGAAGGAGAAAGAAAAGGAGAGAGACAAAGAAAAACTGGATGAGGAAAACATAGTAAAGGCAGCCACAACCACGGCCACCACCACTATCCTCACCATCACAGATTCAACAACAGCTGCACCAGTTATTGAGGACAAAATGTCACCAAGAGCTCCTTCACCTGCCCCCACACCTGTACTGACCCCACCTGCATCCACTCCCACTCCTCCTGCCTCCTCCCCAAACAAAACCGAAGAGGTCCCAGCACTGTCCCCTGCTGCACCTCCCATTCCCACTAAAACCCCCAGCCCAGTCCCAGTTGTGTCACCCTCAGAGCGGGAGAAGAGCCGGACCCTGGAGAAGAGCCGCACACCAGATGGAGAGCGGAGGCCCAAACCCATCCGTCGCTCTCTCAGAGATGGCAAATCGCAGTCCCTCATCCTGCTCTCAGATGTTTTGCCAGAGCAGGATGGCACGGCCACGCAAGCTAATGTAAGTGAACAGTAATTCGGATTGGGTTAAACTAGATGTTGAATGAATGATTATATTTAATGATAGATTGATATATATATTGGTTAGCCCAGTTAATCTGACAATATTTGCTTATTTACAGATTATATGGTTGGTTGATTGGCTGATTAACAGAAATCCAAAATCTGTCAACAGTATTGTCAGTGCATAATGCAAAATTTCTGTTTTCTGATATTTTTTAAGTGCATTTTGAGTAACATTTTTAAAAAGGTTTCATTTAAGCCCTTCCAAGTACCACACTATCAGTGGTGCCCGCCCCTTCAATTGCAAACAGTAAAGTGCCCATTCAGTCATATTGAGGTGCCCCTCTGATGCGAATGTGATTTAAACCTAGTAAAATGGATATAAATGATTAAAAAAAAACTATAACCCAATCTTTAAAACAAGATTAATATACTTTTATAAATAGTAGATCTGGTGTATCTGAAGTATTATATCTATATCAAGAGTATTTTCCTTACCCTATTAATTTTCTTTCATTAAATAAATCTCATTCCCTTTTGTTAAATTTGTGCTTAAAAAACTATTTGCCAATGAGGTAAGATGGTATAATGATAATGTATCATGGTAGTGATTGTTTACCATGTTCATGTACGCACAAAGAAAAACATCGTCGGACAGCATTGCATGTACAAAACTACATGGTACTTTTTTGTTGCTGTGACAGCATGTCTTGAGTCACTTTATGTGAAATCTACATTTCCTTTGTCACATTTTCTTGTTTTCAGAGCAGTTTGTGAAATAATTGACCAACAGTGTTGTTACACTATATATGAACATGAATCAGTATCAGTACATCTAAAAGATCATATAAACATGATGCTGAAATCTTACCTTTTGCAGCATCTGTTATTGCATAATATGATTTCTGTCAGCTAATGCTGAAAACAGTGAGTCAGTATTAAATAGTTTGGTCATTGTTTATCCCTGATCCAAAAGCCCTCTGGATAAGATGATGCCTTCAGTTTTAGAGGTTCCTATTGACTATTTAATGTACGGCTGAATTCACTTCCTGAAAAGTGCTCTGAAAGCTCCAAGAATAAATATTGATAGAAATGTTTCTTGTGCTGTTTGTACAAAACTATTCTAAGAGGTTATTTTTCGGGTCATTGTCTAGAAACATGCCTCGGAGAGCTCGTCCAGCTTTGAACAGCGTCTCCATGTCATGCTTCACCGCATGGGAGTTACCAAAACATCTCCTACTGACACCAAACAGATCCAGGTAAGTGTGGGTATTTCATGCTTCCAGTTTTCTTTCTGGGATGTAAGATATTAGTCTTTGACATGTTTTTTAGAAGTGTGAAAAACATGCACCCTTTTGAACCAAATTAATTGAACAACTCTGTTCTCTGAAGACATAATACTTTGCTGTTATCAGAAATACCTCATATCAGGCAAAAATACCTTACCCCAGTAATATTCGCTTACTCTGCTAATATCACAGTATCAAAATCAATGCTTATTCTTTACATGAAATTAAGAGTTTGGGTCAATTAGAGATTAGTTCACTAGGCATCTTATTTAAACCAGTGTTATCCTCTTACAGAGCAAGGATGAGGAGCTGAGGAAAGCCAACTCTGAGGGTAAGATTAATTTATCAGGTACAGATGTAGACCTCCGTGCTGGTATGTGAGAGTCTGCGGCATTGTTAGTGCTGTGTTAGCACAGCTCAGCATGTATTTTGCCTTTTTTGCCATTGTCTCTATTATGTAGTACACTTTGCTCGCTTTTTAGGGGCAATACTTGACAAACCTGAGCCACCACCCACATTTTTGAAACCCCGCACAATGTCCACCTCATCAGGTAAGAGAGGAATCAGCCAGTTTCAGTCATTTTCATCATAGCAAGGCTAAGTTGAGCAAAGTTGTGATGAAATGAATGTAGTAACAGATCTTTTCTTCTGTGATGTACTTTGAAAAATAAAAATGCAGGGTGTGGTTCTATCCATCAGTTGTCAGTTGTAACAAAAGAAATCTAGCATACATCACCCGAGAGAAGATCTCAAAGATTGACTTGTGACATTTTGATTAAGAATTATAAGGTCAAATACGGAAACATATCAATGGATGAATTGTTAACAATAAGAGAACATGCATTAAGAAAATACTTTAAACCTTTTGTTTTTCTCCAGACACCAGGCGACCAACCCGAGTGACCCAGAGTGTTATGGACTTCCACCGTACAGAAAAGCCACTACTTCCAGAGCGTCCTATAGGCCCATTGCCCCCTAAGCCGGCCATGAAGCCCATTCTACTTCCCGGTAGTGAGGCAGCACGGACGGCCAAACCCAGTCCCAAGCTCCCCAGCCCATCTCAGGATGGTCAGGCAGAGGTATCCGAGACCATCTCTCTCTCACAGCCTCAGGAGAAAGAGCTTCCAACCCCATCTCCCCGCAAAGAGACGCCCCCAGCCCCCTCACCACGGAGGAATCTCAGAACGGATATCAAAGAGCGTTCGGAGAGAGCACAATCCGTCACTGAAGGTTTGTCTCTCTGTCAGTCTAGTGGCGATGGTGGGGCATTTGCAATGGCAGTTTTGACACAATAGTGAAAATTGAAACTAAATAAAATGAAAACGAGCTTAATATTTCATCATCATTTTTTTCCCCTAATGCTCTTTCAATATGCTGTCATTTTTTCAGTTGAACACATTTTTTTTCCCCATACAGTGACATTTCATGGTGTCTATCAAAATCCAACAAGCTAATTTTGTTTTAGAGAGGACAATATTATTAGTAAATAGTGATATAATTGTCTGTTCCACTTCAAAACATAGCACTTTACCGTATGCACTTATGTGAACCAGTCTGTTTTAGTGAATCAGAAACACACAGCACAACCAGCGTAGTCTGATTTTCAAAATGAATGACTCCTATGAGTCGGTTGTTTTAAAGCCACATCTAAGAAGATTAGTTACCGTTCTGATTTTTTGAAAATCCCTTTAACTGACTGACAGCCTATCTATTTTCTCTTCTCTTTCTTACGTTTCACTTTGCTTCATGCATGCACTCACGCCCGGCCTCTATGATATCCATCACTGTCTAAACAAATTTCCAATACGAAAGTAGGGCCACATAATGACTCAACTAGTGTCTGTTTTCATTTAACTCCTCCCTCGATGGCTGATCTCGAAGCTCTCCGAGTCTGCCAGCTCTTACAGGGCTTGGCCGAGCACAATTCAGTTAGCCCTGTCTCATCAGTCGTGTAATTCAATGCTTGTGACGCCGATACAGCAAATGGGCCCTGATGAAAATGCATTCATTCTTCGAGTGTTGGTCCGGAATACTCTTTGTAGCTCCAAATGTTATCTTAGCGCAATAACCACATAACTGAGAATATGAATATTGTGATAATGTGATAAGCTGAACATCCCCTGGTGGTATCAAGTGTTGTGAATGTGTCAGCGTTTTCTGTGAGCAGCCTGCCATTTCCATTCAAGTTCCACCCTACATCCATACATCCCGATACAGATCTTTTTCTCATTCGTGAATCTGTTATGAACAACCTTGCGATGTTCATATCTGTGGTGGAGCAGTTGCACACACACGCATAAAGGGTCCCAGGTTTGAATCCTGATTGTATTGATTCCTGATTTTCCCCATTCCTACCGTCAGGTCTCCCTGTCCTATCTAATAAAAGTCATAAAACAGCCTCAAAGACCCTGTGCTGAATTGTGTGCATGTCTTTTATAAGAACGGACACAGTCTGACCATATTTCCTCTCATAGAGACCCTCCCTATCCCACGGCCCCGCATGAAGCCCTCTCCCCAGCGGCGTGCTGTGTCTGTCCACGAGGACGCTCTCCTCCAACACGCTGCCATGCTTGACCCTGAGGGTGAGCCTCTGATGTCTCGTACCTGTCACTCACAATATGTCAGTTGCATTCACAATCACGTGTTTCTGAACAGCGCTCTGAATAATCCTATTCATGTTCAATGAGAGCGATGTTTTGAAGAAGAGCTGCTGTTGTTATTGCTGGTCAGGTATTAATAGGAGGCTGGACATTCTCATACTAGTGACAGAATGTGACATATACACAGTCATGGGCAAAAGTTTTGGCAGTGACATAAATTTTGTGTTTTGCAAAGTTTGCTGCTTCAGTATTTGTAGATTATTTGTCCATGTTTCTATGGTATATTGAAAAACAATAAGCATATTGAAGGCTTTTATTGGCAAAAATATGTGTTGACCCTTGTTGTCCATAACCTCTGCAGTTTACTCTGGTCTGCTGTATATTAGCTTCTGAACTAAATCCTGACTGATGGCAATCCAGTCTTGCATTATTTGTTCTCAGAGAGTTGATCATTATTAGTGGGCTTCTCCTTGTCCGCTGGCCTTTTGAGGACTGACCACAGGTTCTCTATGGGATTGAGATCCGGGGAGTTGCCTGGCCATGGTCTTCGAGCCACTTCTTTAACACTCTTTGTGACATGGTTGTCCATCATGCTGGAAAATGCACAGATCATCACCAAATTGCTCATGGATGGTTGGAAGAAGTCACTCTTTCGGGACGTCTCGATACCATTCTTTATTCACTGCAGTGTTTTTGGGCAGAATTATGAGAGAGCCCAATCTCTTGGTTGAAAAGCAACCCCACACATGGATGCTCTCAGGAGGCTTCACTTTTGGCACGTCTAAGGACTCATGGTAGCGTTCACCTTTTCTTCTCCGAACTATCCTTTTTCCACATGTCCAAAACAGAGGAAATAACTTTGCACCAGTCTTCACCTGTCCAATCCTTGTACTTCCTGCAGAATTTCAGTCTCTCCTAGAGGATTTTCTTGGAGAGAAGTGGCTTCTTTGCTGCATTTTTTGACACCAGGCGGTGGTCCAAAAGTCTTGGGTTCACTGTGTGTGCAGATGTGCTCACACCAACGTGCTGCCATTCCTGAGCATGTCTGCAAAGCTGGAGACATGATTCTGTAGCTGACCCCTCAGGAGGAGACGGTCCTGGCGCTTGCAGGACTGAAGACTTCTTCACTGCAGTCGAACCTCTCTTCTTGAAGTTCTTGATGACCTGGTAAATGGTTCTTTCAGGTGCAATATCCTTTGTAGGAATGTCCTTGCTTGTGAGGCTGTGTTTTATCAGTCTGCTCTTACAATCTAATTAGTATGAGAGTGATTTTACCTGACTAGTACTTATTCACACTTTCATATGTGCTGCTGATATGATTAGTCAGTTAATGTTAACTGGTCATTTTGTGTCAGGATCAAAAAACTGTAAAATATATTTAAAATATAAAATAAGTTATTTTATTGGCCAATGTCGCTTTTAGCAATTATTTAAAATGCATCTGATCACGCTACACAATAATCTGGAAACAATGTGAATGAACACCACAACAGATTAAGAAGCAAACTTTGCAAAAAAACAAAATGTATGTCACTTCCAAAACTTTTGGCCATGAATGTACTATACATAGTCAAAAAGTTTGGGATGTTTTTGAAATAAGTTTCTTGTGCTCATCAAGGCTGCCTTTATTTGATTAAAAAAAATACAGTAAAATTGTGATATATTATTACAATTTAAAAATGTATTCTAATTAAACATGTTTTTAAAATGTCATTTATTCCTGTGATGGCAAAGCTGAATTTTCAGCAGTCATTACTCCAGTCTTCAATGTCACATGATCTTTCAGAAATCATTTTGATATGCTGATTTGGCACTCAATAAATATTTATTATTATTATCAATGGTTTTTTGTGTGTGTGTGCACACTGTGATCAGTGTTGGGTTACTCTCAGAAAGTAAATAATTACAAGCTACTAATTACATCTACAACAGTGTAATTAGATTACTGTCCTAATTACTTGCCTTACTTAATACTAAAAAATCTCTCTGACCCCAGATTTTTGAACGGAAGTGTAAATGAATTCAAGGCTAAAAGACAGACTAAAAGACTCAAATGATGATTTCATAGGGTGTTTAAAAAAACAAATGTAACATAAAACATTAAAAAATCTACTGTATGTCACTTTTCAATGATGGCAGTTGTTATTATGTCCCTCTTAGAGCTAAAGGCTGCGCTGCCAAGACGGCAGAGGTCACCGGGGCAGAAGAGAGTGAACCTGGGGGAACTGACGCCCTGCTCAGAGGATTTACCAGAGGGTGAGGAAGGTGAGTGGAGGAACAGATCAACTCTACTCCATCACCACCAGAAGAAACCTAAGATGTATATAGATGCATTTAAACATATACTTAAATAGAAATTTTTTATACAATTTTAATATGAATATATCGTGTGCATGAGATATTTGTGCTCTAAACTCATACAAAGACATTATTCATACAGTTTTTGCAGTAGTTTGATTAGATATCATGCTTACGTGTCCATCATGTGCATTCACAGGGAAAGCTGGGGAGAAGGAGAACAGCACTGGACAGGTCGATGAGATGGACAGCACAACAGTCACAGTCAGCCAATCAGAGCAGAGCCCACCCGGGCTCGGCGAGCAAGTGACCAACCAGGAGAGGGGGGAGACGGTCTCAGAGGAGCACACAACGCAGGGAGAAACATCAGACCAAAGAACTGAATCCCCCTCACCTGAGGAACACATGGACTGACCCTGCGCAAATCTATTTTCTATCATGTGTACCTTTGCCTTGCACGCCGGATTATGTACAAAAGAATGAATTATGAACAAATGTGTTTAAAAAAAAAAAAAAGAAGAGTAAATGAATACCTATACTTGTTAATAATGATTAAAAAGTGAATTCTGTTGTGTCATTATGAATCCTTGCTTTTTTATATATGTGAACATGCTTGTCTCTTTCCTTTCTCAAAAACATGGTTTCCTCCTTGCTCAACTCAGAAGAAGTTTGGCAATAAAATGCTTAGTAGGGATTTAGTTAGTAAATGTAATGACACTCACATTTTGGTTGTCCTTTCGGGTCATACATGACATACACCAGCCAAATGCTTCCCCCCGCCCCTTATATTTACAGTAATTATGCAAACTAATAACACTAAAATCAGTGTATTCAAACCTGTTATGGTAAATAACAGTTCTCCTATATTCAAAAATACTGTTCTACACTAATTATAATGTTGTTTTATTCTAGTTTAACCAGGCCTCTGTTAGCAGAAAAGCGTACATGATTCGAGTCATCATTCCACGGGTGTTTCTACAGCATGTTACTCCCTCCAGTGCACAGCAAGTGGCTGTTGTGGAGATCTGGCTGGTCAATGTTAATGGAACACAGGAGAGCCATCTGTGAGCATGGAAGTGCTGGAGAACACAGAAGCTGCCCTCTTCCTGGGCAACACATTACACCCCAAACCACAGAACAGCAAATCACAATAGCAAAACAAGGTAGTGTTATTATAATCTAAACCATTTTATTTCATTAAAATACTAGCAATTGGCACTTATTATACAATAAGAAAATTAAATTGTCCCAGAAACAAAAACAACAACTGAAAATATCACATTTTAAAGAGTAAATCCTTTTCTCAAAAATACCATACAATCAAAGACAAACAACTAAAACAAAGAGCAGTCACTCCACAATGAATGGTTGGACTTTAGAAAAATAAATCCATTTGTGCAATTGAGAGACCATAGGCTCAGAGGAATAAAGCATAGCTTTCAGTGCGTCCCATTAATATTAGCGCTCCAGTCGGAAATAATGAATCTGATTTACATTAACTCACACCACAAGAGATTTGAATGAAACTTCCTGAGGGCTTGCAATATGGGAGAAACACAAGTCTGCAAATGCTTATACTGAAGAAATGTGAAACTAATATTATAGAAATAAGTTTGGTTTAGATAATTCCTCAGATAAATCTAAAAACTCTGCTACTGTGTGTCACGATCATATTGGTTTCAGAATTACACCTCTTGCTTATAATGTAGTTGCTGTAGAAGATAAGGAGAACATCTACATGTGTGAGTACACACGTTTTATAGCATCTTATTTTATATACTTCTGTACATAAACTTGGGTTTCAGTCAGATTATAATTTTGTACATTCTATAGTAACTCTTATCTTTCCAAATGAGCTTCCTCTACTAAAAATAACAGTGTCTGCGACATATAACGAATGAAGTATAGTGTTATAATTTCTTTGGTGAAGGTTTAAACGATGGATTCAGCTGAAATCTGTTTTACATTCACATGTTAGGCATAAGAGGTGAGGCTGCCACATACAGAATCTTACGGGCAAATAAGTCTCAAATATATACAGAAATAACAATGTGAAGGCCAAATCCAGGAGCCCACTTGAAAAACTAACTCTTAATGACTTTAAATGTAAAAACGGGTCACAAATATGTAATTTAACCAACCAAAGCCACTTATCTCCAGCAGGAAATCTTATGCTGTGAAACGATTACAATGTCAAAGTCCACACACAAGTGTATTTAACTGTAATCTCATCAAATATGCCCACAATCAGAGGCAAAATACATATAAAATACTGTGAAGCAGAGAAACAAATTTAGATTTCTAGCCTTTGGCCTAATGGATTCATATAATCAGTGCAAAGTGAATGCAAATTGTTCCTCTGAAGCATAAATGGGCTTTAGTATGTACATCAAATGAGTCTTTGCCTCATCCAGAAACTTTATAAAAAGACAGAATTAGTGTTAAGAAAGGAAAATGAAAAGAAACTAACAACAAAATATCAATTAAAATGATTAATAAAAAAAAAACATATGTGCAAGATGACTCCACCTGTAATACAAGGCTAGTTCTTTTTTTAAAGGTAGCTTGTAATTTTCAGTTTCAAATGAAAAGTCCCATGTTACTCGAAGAACTCATCAGAAACCCGTTTGGGAAAAATACCAATGTTCTGTATCAAAGGAAACAAGTTGTTGGGACTGCTTGGGAAGTAAGGCCTCTATGTTTTGCATATGACGCCCAGATGACTGAACTGCTTCCTCTCCTTGTGTTGGCAGCCTGTTGTGCTAATGTCTCAGTGCTATAGGGTAGCCAGCACTCTGAAGAAGGAGATGATAAAAACACACAACGACTGTCCCACTCCAAACACCAAGGCCTCCAAGGAGTACATGCTCTTCCCAGCCGCCTTATAAACTCCTGCTATGGCTGCACCTGTAATACATTTGTATAATAAGTATTATATTTAGTGAATATTTAATCAATATATGTCCCAATAAAAGATTAAATACATTTAGTATGTCTAGATCATGGGTGTCCAGTCCTGGTCCTGGAAGGCAAACCTCAACATATCTACGGGGAAGATTGTAGTAATCTGAATACCTTGAGAATGGGGAAGTCGTGGCCTAGTGGTTAGAGAGTTTGACTCCTAACCCTAGGGTTGTGGGTTTGAGTCTTGGGCCGGCAATACCACGACTTAGGTAACCTTGAACAAGGCACCGAACCCCCAACTGCTCCCTGGGTGCTGCAGCATAAATGGCTGCCCACTGTTCTGGGTGGTGTGTGTTCATGGTTTGTGTGTGTGTGCACTTTGGATGGGTTAAATGCAGAGCACGAATTCTGAGTATGGGTCACCATACTTGGCTGTATGTCACGTCACTTATAACTTTGGCTCAGGTGGGTTTAATTGGGCTCGGAGCTAAACTCTGCAGGACAGTGGTCCTTCAAGAGCTGGACTGGACACCCCTGGTCTAGATGCATATCTTATTCATTATAACTAGATCTAGAAACTAGAACCAGAAAAAAAAAAAAATCTACAAACTAGTGAGAACCCCTCCAAACAGCGGGCCGATGATGCCCATGAGCAGGATGCCGACTGGGAAAAATCGTGCCATCTTATGTCTGCGGAGGGTTGCCAGAGCCAGGAGCGCAGCAGGCAGGTGGAAAACCAATGAGGAGACAACGGCCCACAGGAACACCCCATACCACATCTCTGCCAAAGCAAGACATCACATTTAAAGCCTGAAGATCAGCCAACAGTCTTATCAATCCTTCCCACACCTGTGATGTCAACCTCTCCCACGTAACCTTATGACTGGCACTGTGGAAATTAAGACTATTTGTTAGTGGTGAAGCATCATTAGTTATAATACAGACCTGTTATATGAAATTATATATATATATAAATAAATTAAAACATATTTCCATCACACAACTTGAAGAAGACAGATTGACAGACAGGTAGAGAGATGGATGAAGTAATGGGTAGACAGGTAGACTCATAGGTGGTTAAACAGACAATACATGGAAGGATTGATTTATAAATAGAGGGAGACAGACAAGACAGGACATAAATTTAAAAAACACATTAGCTGGTCAAGCGAACACATTAGCATTAGTTGCTAACCCATTATCAGTCTGAAAACTTGACACCTTTTTCATTGCAATGCAAACCATAAAACACAATAATAATGTCTGATAGTAGTACAAACATAAGCCGATCGGAATGATGTGTGATGCCTGCTACAGTTAAACACTCACCGGAGAAATCGCACAGAGACGTGTCGTTCCTCCCGCAGTTGGTGACATTTTTCCTCGGCACCAAATTCAAACTAAGGATCTGTTTCACGAATCCTACTTCACGATATTCCTCCTGCATTTCTCTTACGATCAACGCTGCGATCATGCGTGAGGAAAGTGTCAAATCTGAATAACAGCATTAGAAAAGGGATGTGGGGTTGAGCTGAACGTTTGTTTTTAGCACAGATGCTAATCCATCTGCATGAACGTCCATTTGAACTGCGGAAACGCGATGAGTGCTCGGATTTACTTTCATTACACTGAAAGCACGGTCAACCTAAGAGTGTTCTACAACACCGTTCAAAACCGAGAAAAATATAGTTTTAACGACCACAACTTTGTCGGGTTTGAGATAATCTTGCTGTCACCTGCGATTTGCTTCAGGCTTATGGGCGGGGCCTGTACGGTTTGTAGAGTCTGGCCCTTCTTGGTATCCGTAAAAACAGATTCGCATGTCATATGGATAGAATGTGAAAGTTTAAACTGAAATGAATACATTGAAAATTAGTTGTTGTTTTAATGATTTTATTAGAATTTATTTACATTTTATGTTGTGGTCTGTCTATAATCTATATAATTATCCCGCTTATTATAGTTTTTTTTGCATAAGGTTGGTACGTGAAAAAAAGATCATTGAATTAACTTTAATAATAACCAGGTTTATATATATATATATATATATATATATATATATATATATATATATATATATATATATATATATATATATATATATATATATATATATATATACAGTACAGACCAAACGTTTGGACACACCTTCTCATTCAAAGAGTTTTCTTTATTTTCATGACTATGAGTCACACTGAAGGCATCAAGGGCTATTTGACCAAGAAGGAGAGTGATGGGGTGCTGCACCAGATGACCTGGCCTCTACAGTCACCGGACCTGAACCCAATCGAGATGGTTTAGGGGTGAGCTGGACCGCAGACTGAAGGCAAAAGGGCCAAGAAGAGCTAAGCATCTCTCGGGGAACTCCTTCAAGACTGTTGGAAGACCATTTCAGGTGACTACCTCTTGAAGCTCATCAAGAGAATGCCAAGAGTGTGCAAAGCAGTAATCAAAGCAAAAGGTGGCTACTTTGAAGAACCTAGAATATGACATATTTTCAGTTGTTTCACACTTTTTTGTTATGTATATAATTCCATATATAATTCCACATGTGTTAATTGAATTCATAGTTTTGATGCCTTCAGTGTGAATCTACCATTTTCATAGTCATGAAAATAAAGGAAACTCTTTGAATGAGGTGTGTCCAAACTTTTGGTCCGTACTGTATATATATATATATATGTATGTTTATTGATATTGTTAACTGATATTGTTTTTAATAAACATTTAAGAAATATTTTCTATTACTGTATTTAGCACAAATTTGGTAAGTGAAAATTAAAATATTATACAAATAAATAAAATAGTAGAGCCAGGAAGGCAGAATATAATCCATTCTTGACCGTATTACAGTGGTCGAATTCTAAAAATATTTCAGGGGGGATGGTCAGTTTCTTCGTTTTTTTTTAGGGTCCTATATCTAATTTTACATAATGATTTCAATATTTGTTCCAAAAAGGTTTTTATTTAATGAAATACTAGCCTTATTAAATGAACTGCTATTTATACGATTTTTTTCCTCCTGGTGCCTGAAATTTAAAAAATGTTGTGCTTGTAGTGCTGGGCACCTTGTCTGGTTTAGGAATGTCATGGATACATAATGATGACAATAGATATTCCAGGAGGTGGCAGCAAATCCATGTTTTAATAAATGATTTATTGAATCATTCAAACCAAAGGATTGGTTCAAAATGGCTAATTTAATTAGCAACAAACCATCTGAATGGACTGTTGAATCCCTCGCTCACTCAATTCATTTAAAATCTGATTCATTCAGTTTCACCTAATCTCATGTTAATCTTGAGTACCTATAGAGTAGTACTGCATCCTTCATATATCCAAAAGGTCTTTAGTTTTATCATATTTATAAAAGAAAAAATACACCTTTCCTAATCTTTTCTGCAAAAGCAGAGCTGGATGCGTGCCGTGAGTGGAGCTATAATACTGATGTTTCGTGTTGTTTCCATTAACATATATTCACTTATGTGCTTATTTCCAACAAAATACAGAAATCTGATGCAATTGTACTACATGAATGGGGTCTTTTATCACAGGAACGGCTCCATGTTTTAATAGCAACGATGTGCAAATCCAGCTTCGCCTTGGGCCTTGTTTACCAAACATTCGTCACTCAAATGACCAGAACACACAAAGGTACTAAGTTGATACACTCCGTTGCTGCCCCGGAAAAACAAACTGCATCCACTGTTCATGTAACGCTGGGTTCTTGGGGAAGCTGAACACGGTAAACTTTCCCTCACATCCAAAAACGCACTTATTTGGAGGCATTCTCGAACAAATCCTATGCAGCGCTGGCGACGATTTTGAAGCGTGTTGATGTGCGCGGTCTCGCTCTCCTCTGGTCAATGTGTGTGTGCGCAGGCGAGCTTTTCCGGGAAAAATGCTCATATAAGGACTTCCGTTCTCATCTACGTCATTAGATTCACGATCAAAAAACCCAGTCGAAACTTGTACCATCCCAGAAGTAAGATTTTCGGCACAGAAATTCTCAGTCATTCTTCTAATTTTTTTTTTATTTTTTAACTTTGGCCATTTTTAGCATGAGAATCCATCTCTTTAACACTGTGAACAACTCTGAATACATGAAACGTACCCCCCTTTAAATAAACGAAACACTGTGTGACACTGTTGTATAATAGAACATTTGAGCTCGCACAGAAATATTAGAAGATATTTAGAAAAGTACATTGCTTGTGCAAGGAATATAAAAACGTAAAAACTCATACATGGGTATTTCTTTCTTTCATTGCTTGAATTACTTGATTTACCACTGGCTCTGCACCCATTTACCTAAATTTGTTACTTCAGACCTCTAGAAGCTGGTGTTTTGCAAGTGAACGTCGCTTGATTGTGCCATCCCAAAGAAGCACAAAGTCACTTTTACGGACTTTTAAATTAATTTTTTTTTTAAATAATTTTTTTAATTAAATTCCTGGTGGAATGACCTCCCCAACTCAATCCAAGCAGCTGAGTCCTCAGCCATCTTCAAGAATTGGCTTAACCCATCTCTTACATCTTTATTTGACCCTCTAACTTTAGCACTAACTATTCTAATTCTATTCTTTAAAAAATCTAACTACCTTTCTAATCTTTTTGTATTCTATTTTCTCTTCATTTATTATGCAATTGTGTGTGTGTGTGTGTGTGTGTGTGTGTGTGTGTAAAGACCTCTAACACTAGCTTGCTCTATTCTATATCTGTTTTCTTTTTATTTATTATATTATTTAAAAGCCCATGCTACGTGTACTGTATTTTATATTTTATTGCTGTAATTAATTTATAGCATTAAGAAAACCCATTGAATTCATTTTGGAAGCGATTACTGATGAATGTATTTTTAGTCCCTTGCCTGTATATAAGATTAGTATAAAGTAAAAATAGTAGTAAAAATAACTTTCATATTGAGTCAATGGTTGTACTGCATTTTGAGAAAAAAATAACAAAATTGTATAAATCTTTGAAAACCAAAACCTGGATTTAAATTTCAGATTTTTTTTTTTAATTATAACCTAAATATGCTATTTGAAAGTTTGAAACAGAAAATAGTGGTTTTCACCTTGGCAGATTCTTGATAAAGAAAACACATTTTTACTCAAAAATGAATCAAAATGGAGTTATGGCGTTTTGGAACCAAACTCTTCTGTCATTTTTTTTTATAATTATTATATAATTTTTTTTAGCTCAAAGTTGGTACACTCTTGCTGAAAAGAAACGACAGTTCTGAATGGATGTATTTAGATGAAGCTTTTATAGATCAGATGTTGCTAGCAAGCTAACATGCTGGGAAGTGCTTCTAGCTAGCAGGTTAGCTGCATCTTTTCATCATTTGGGTTCATCTAGTTATTATCGGAGTCCTTTTTTGATTAAGCAGCTAATACAGCGCATCACACGGAGAAATAAAGATGAATTATTCGGATTACGACTCGGATGGTTATTCTTCAAATGAAGATGAAGACTACGTCCCTTCTGGTAAGAGATTTTAGCATGAAGTTTAGCATGATAGTGTATAAGCAAGAGCTCCGCTGTAGCTACGGTAAGCTAACTCGTACGTACTTGTGCTCTTTATATGCCCAGTTTTGGCATTATAAAGATCCAAGCAATAGTTAATATGTTAACTTCTCTGAAATAGGTTTATTTGGCTCTGAGAATGATGG